>NW_025889047.1:0-9215 GCF_002878395.1 Capsicum annuum
GACAGGCCCCATGTTTGGGTAAAAGAGCCCATACAGTCATTAAACTATTTAATATTCTTTTCTATTTCGGTTGGTGCTTTGGTTAGGTCTTCCGACTTTGGCTTAATCCGATATTGTTATATGGTCTGGCAGGCTGAGTGACATACTTCAGCTTGAGAGATCCTGTTAATGGTATATATAATATAATACAATACATTATAAATAAACAAATCACGTAAGAGCATTTTGCTAGCCATATTCCAATTGTGTTGCATTTGTTTAAAACTAAAAGGAGAGGATATAACATCTCCTCAAATCATACAATCAAAATATCAATTATGAATTATCGATCAAACATAAAAATCTATAACAATAATCTCATACGTGTGATCTGAAAAGGATAGGATGTACGAACATCTTATTCTTTGCATGAAAGTGAGATTGTTTTCAATAGTCCCCAACTTGATAAAACATAATAGAATGACGAATAAAGCAAGTGGTTAATAGTTGTGCTAGATTTTGACAAGAAACAAACAATAGGTAGAGTAGGTTGAGAAATTACCATAGTGATGCAACAATATCGTCCCCGTGAGCAATGTTATCACCTATTCGTGGTGGCATTCGATCTTCATCTATCAAAGTTTGTAGAGAGACCAAGAAGCAGTCGTGTCAAGTATGTTATTTCAAAATTTGATCACAATATTACTTAAATAGAATTGTATTTTTTAAAAATTATTTTATATAAGGTAAAGTTTTAATTGATTTAGAAGTCAATTACTATTATGATTTCCTATCTACAGCAAACAAGGACTTTCATTAATTTTTTACATATATAGTATTCTTGTCATATATTTTAGGAGTCATTAATTTTTTTTCAGCCATAGTTTTCTTTTTATTATTATTAAATTTTTTTCCTTTTCATGTCTAGCTTTTTTAGGTAGAACTTTCTTTCCCCACTAAATATTTGACACATTTAATTTTAAAGAGACTTTTTCTTTCCTCTATTAACCGGATCCCCCTTAAATTTTGGTGCTTTTAGTTCCCTTTCACAAGCCACGTCTTATTTGTTGTTTTGGTCTTATATTTTTTTTTTTTTGGAAAATTTTCCTCTATTATTCTGATTTTTCCTCAAATTTCGACATTTATAGTTCCTTATTTAAATAGAATTATAGATTGTTTTTTATATAAGGTAAATTTTAACTGAATTAAAAGTGTTAAATAGTATAATTTCTTACCTAGATAAAAAAGGACTTTAATCAATTTTAAAATATTAAATATTATATAATAATTTAATAATATAATAATTAAAGAAAATACGTGAAAAGACACTTTTGTCTATTGCAAAATACTTTTAATAAAGGGCAAAAAGTTCAAATCACTTTTCTAAAGTCTTCACACTTTTAATATATTATAAAATAAATATAAATATAAATATAAATTATAGATATAAATTGTGAAGAAATTTTTAAATTATCTTATGTAAGGTAAAAAAAAATCAAATATATCCGCATCAAATATACAAGTTAATTATTGTGTATCGTGTAATTTAATAATAAATACATATAAAAAAATAATTGTTGTGTATACGTACATTATATTATCAAGGATAAAACCTTTTAAGCCACTATCGGACTAACAATTATGCTAGGAGCAAAATTAAGTATAATGAACAAAATTTAGTTATTCATAGCAAATGTCAAAATTTAAATCCTAATGTGTATTAAACTTGTATTCATCTTTGTCTGAATGTCTCACGTAATGTGATCTTTTTTTGTTGTTAAACCCTGATCGTTTTTCTAAAAAGCAAACTTATTTTATTAATGTTTCTTTTTTTGGTTAAATTGTTACCCTCTTTTTAAATGGTTACTGCTCTTCTAAAAGATTGGCAAAAGTAAACAAGAAAAATCTCATTGAACCTAACTTTTACAAAAGTTCCTTAAAGATTGATTGAGCATTCATCCTTTTTTTTGGGTAAACATTAAACATTCATCTACCATTTATATTAAGTAGAAAACATAATCGATAGAAACAAAATCGAATTACACCAAAATAATAAGACAATCGAGATTTCAAAACAATACGATTACACCTGATCTTTAAGAAAAATTTCTCAAAGCCCGATCAAACATTCATCAACCACCTGTATGAAGCAGAATAATAGATAACAATAGAATAGAAAGTACGACAAAATAAAAACCAACCTTTACACAAAAGTTCCTTAAAGACCGATCGAACATTCATCTATATCTGCAAAAATAATACTTAAATAAAAATAAAATAGAAGCTACAATAAAATAAATACGACAATCGAATTATCAGAATAATAAAATTATTAAACTTGATCTTTACACAAAATCAATTTTACGGTATAAACGCTTATGACCTCCCCCTCTATGCCGTGCGGTAATGATTTCTCTAGCATTACGACCTTTACCACAACGATGTTGTCCATAAATCAAGTTATTTCATGGATTGAATTTCACTTGACTATCTACGATTTTTTTTGCGTATGCTCGAGGTAGAAGTTTTGTACAAATGTACAATGAATATTCATTTACCATCTGTATTAAGCAGAAAAAAATAGAAGCTAGCAATAGAGTAGAAAGTGCAACATAATCTAGATATCAAAACAACATGATTAAATCTAACCTTTACAGAAAAATTCCTTAAAGCCCGACCGAACAATAGATAATAACATAATAGAAATTATATTAAAACAATATGATAATCAATAAATCAAAATAAATAAAATTAAACCTCAAACATGTGTATTTTAATAAGGTACAAAATACCTCATCATTAAGCCCTGCATTATGCCTCTCAACCAGCTCTTTCTCCTGCAAATGCCGCGATCGAACAAGAAGCCTGACAATGTGATAATTCAGTCTCCAAGTCACAAACCCGCACTTTCTTATTTGCAGCAAAATTAGTCAAGTTAATTATCAAACATAAAAAATATGTAAACAGCTGAAACACCAACATTCTGTTGAATTAAAAAGAATTATTTGATTTAATGCATGAAGATTGATTAAATGATCACAATAGAAGTTGTTTGTCTTTTAATTGGTGTAGCTGGTTTGAAACAGATAGGTTGTAATACTGCTTCGATCTTCACCTCATCAAAGGAAAACAAAAGAACGCACAACCAAATGTTGATGATATACCGTAATAGTGTGCAAAATTTAGCATTCACCCTTTCTATTATTAGTTGATTAAAAAAACCCTAATTCTAATTATATATATCTTTGTATTTTAAGATTCCTTAATTATTAATTATTAGGACTCCTAAAATAAGTGAAAAGATTATTTTATCTTCTATGGAGATTTTTAATAAAGAACAAAAAGTTCAAATGTGAATTATAAGGCTCTTCACACTTTTAAGATAACTAGTTTAGAATACGTGTGTTGCACGTGTATCAAGCATTAATTAAAAATAAATATATATACAAAATAAATTCTTGTGTGAAGTCATTTTATAAGTGTATCAAGCGTTAATTCAAAATAAACATACATACAAAATAAATTCTCGTGTGTAAGTCAGTAAGTTATTTTATTAAGTACGAAATTTTTAAAAAGATAATGTAAAATTTTGAAGATAAAAAAATTAGTTAAATTAAAGAAGAACTTAGTCATTATATTTCTTTCCTACTTCTAGAAGCACTTTATTTTATGAAGTGTTATTTTTATTCTCAAAATTTTATATTTTTATTAAAATTGAGGGCAATTTAGATATAAATCATTAGTATGCTAGGGGTGCTTGGTCAAAATTAGACAAACAAATTAAAATGGAGATAATATGATTCTTTGAAAATTGTCTGAAAATTTTTCACTGTGTCTTTTAGGGTATTATAGTTCTACTAATTAATATGGATAAGTCAACTACCTTTGATGTCTCTATGGTAAATGACTTGAATACAAAAATAAATAAATTACAGTTGAAGTCGCAATATATGAAACATTAAATTCATGATTTAAATGACAGAAGTATATATTTTTTTAATGTTAGTATATGTGTGTTGCATCAATTAATTAGCACCTCCTATATAAATATAAAAATCATCTCGTAAAACTTCATAACAAAAAGAAAACTATAATTAATTAATAGTATATTTTTTATATAATTTCTGAAATTTTAGAAAGCTATCAATAGGGTATTATAATGAGAAATAAGGAGGAACTATGGCTAATTTTAGACTTGAGAAACTTTCATGCAAAACAAAGAAAGAAATCCAAAAGCATTATAGTTCCGCTCAATTTTCTAAGATTTCAATATTCTTTAATTATTATTTTCAAGTTTGTCTTTGCGTGCTATTTCCTATGAATTACATTCTATCTTTGGTGGATTAACAACAAATATAAAGTACCTACTTGCCTACCTCAATTCAAACTTTTTTATCCAAGAATTTTCACATTATAATTGATTTAGTTTGGCCTGTCTTGATTGTATCCAATTCTAACTGAATACTCATACATCACTAATAAACTACAACAAAATAACGCATAATCGAGATTTAAGATATCATAATAATAGCATTAAACATAAATTTTAGGCAAAAATTCGATCGAAAATTCATCTATCGCATGTATTAAGCAAAACAAATAATATATAATAATAGAAGAAAAAGTACAACAAAATAATATAATAATAGAAGTATTAAAATAATAAGACTAAACCTAACCGCTACAGAACCCAACCAAATATTCATCTATCACCTGAACTACAACAAAATAATATAAATAGTTGAAATATCAGCACAATTACTCTTCTAAAACTCTGCACATAAAATTTTCATGCAGAAACTAATAGTTAACAATGCATATATATGTTCACAGAGATACACCTAATACATAATTAAAACAGATCAACCAAACTAAACATTCAACAGAAAGCAAAGGATAGGAGATTGACAATATAAAGCCAATATAGCTTTGCATTTGCACACATACGAATCATCCAAACAATGATAATGTTAATAGTAGTAGTAATATAGAACAAAAGACAAACACAATGCTAGCTTAACTATCTAATAAACCTTTACCCAAATCCGATTAAAGTGTTCTATAACCTTCTATCTAAGGCCATATTCGGTAAGATGAATCAACATCATGTCCATTCGATATAACATAACAAATCTAATCACTATTTGGTCACCTTCAGCATTCAAAAATAAAAAAAACTCCTACAGAAAAAAAGTATGCAACTTTCAAAATAGACCTTTATAATCACATTTTCATGCAAGTATTACAATGCGTAGGCAAGACAAAAAAAAAAGGACAGTCCGTGTACTAAAGCTACCACTATGTGCGGTGTTAGAAAAAGAATCCCACCACAAGGGTGTATTATACGCAACCTTACCTTGCATTCTTGCCAGAGTTTGTTTCCAAGGCTTGAATTCGTGACCTCTTTGTCACATGGCAACAACTTTGCCAGTTACTGCAAGACTCCCTTTCAGGCAAGACAAAATCACTAAGAAAAAAAGGTGTTAAGACGATAGAAACATATATAATGGTTACCTGAATTTAGAGAAAAACTTTTATTGATAAAGAACCCATGATGCTTCTATGTATAAACAAAGCACTGAAAATAAAATCGATAATTTGAGGGATAAAACAAAGTATTCAATTATATTATCAGACGAAGAACAAAAAAAACATAGATCTTCGCGAACTAAAATTTTTCAGACATGCTTTGAAAAGATTTAGCCCTAATACGCTAGTTAAATAGGTTTGATTAAACCCATTAATAAGAATACTGAACTTCTCAACAAAAAAAAAACTTGGATCAATTGAATTCATCAAAACCAAAACCCACCAACGATCAACTTCAACTAACAAAAGAAATTACTTTGTTAAAAATAAATCTTTGCTTATGATGACAAAAAGTCGAAGTGAAGGTAGGTTTAAGAAATAATAATGCGCTTTGACATGAAATTTGATACAAAGGTGGAGATCTTTTTACTATTCTCGATATGTACTCCATAAAAATCTTAAATCTAATAGTCAAGGAAATTAAATTGATACATAACTCTCAAAGTAGGTGACTGCTTACCTCAATTTTTCTTTATCCGATGATCTTTATTTTAGAATTGATTTAATTTGACCTGTCTTGATTGAACCCAAGTTCAATGGAACATTCATATAGTTTTATCAAGCTATCAGTTTGAGTGTTGAATTTATTAAAGCTTTTATCTTTTAAATTTTCTTTTCTAACTCGATTTATGAGAAAAAATATAAATTTTTGATCATACACACACCATCTTATAGTAGACCACAATTATATGTAAATATACAAAGAACTGATCTTATATGAACAGGAAAAGTGATCTAATAAAACTTTATCACTTGATAATAGGAGTGTGCAAAAATCGAACTGACCGATAAACCGAATCAATAAAAATGTTATTGGTTTATTGTTATTGGGTTAACGATTTTTTAATGGTTTTATAAAAAAAATTATTGGGTTATTGGTTCGATTTGATTTTTTATTATTGGGTTATTGGGTAAACCCATATATATATATATGACTTATTACATATTTCACTTTAATCTCTACAAATTAACAAACCTATTATTTCAATTATACAAACTCTTAATTTCTCCTAACAACATTTAGTTCAAACTTGAAGATTCTTGTAAATTAAAACACATTATATAGAATGCTAAATCATCTATCATAGATTCAAAACGAAAAAAAGAGGAAAACGTTAAGGTACTTTTGTCTTCACTTTCTTTTGACTACAATAATAAAAACAACATCAAAATTGAAAATTGAAGAAGAAATAATTTTATAGAAAAATAACCCAATTTCAAACAACACACACATTTTTTCTACATATTTTTTCTCTCATTTGTTTTTATTAAAAGAAAATACATTATTCAGAATTAAATGAAAATACAACAAAAAATATCATATCATGAATGCCTACCTTTTCAATATTGATGATTGCGCATGTGATGTCCAAGTAAAACCTTAGCCATTATAGCAACTTATAAGTACATATGATATCTGTGACACCAATATTAATAATAATAACAATATACTTACACGTAGAACTTACTTTTATTCTACTACTATTTCTTTTATAGACTAAAATATTATGTCTGATAGATCCTCAACTCAAAAAAATAACAATAATAATCAAATAACAATATTAATTTAACAAAAATTAACGTAAACACATATTTGTTTGAGATCACTACACGTTGCACAAACAAAATGAAAATCGCCGTATGGTGTAAACTCATTGTCATATTGTTTTCATGAGAAAATGAAGTGTAAGTTAATATTTGAAGAGTTGATTTTTGTAATTTAAGTTTCAACGTGAATCATAAGGCTTTACACTTTCAAGATAACAAGATATGTACATTTTAGTGACCAAAAGTGCCCTACAAACACAATTTTAGCTGGAAGAACAAAATGGCTGATTGAAAAGCAGCAATGGTTTTTGCTGTGTCGGGTGACGCTAAAAAATGAAAAATCTGAGCATTTTGGGTGGATTCACTCGTTCAATCCAGAGAAGTATGGCCTGCTCAGTTGCTGGACTTGTCCACAGTACTCGTCATTCCTTCTCCACTTTGCGAGAGGACCCAGAAATGGACCAACTGATGGAATTTTTGGAGAATCTGAAGAACTTCGAGAAGTCAGGGGTTCCCAAAGGCGCAGGAACAGATTCGGAAGATGGCTTTGATCTAGGAAGAATGAGACGCTTGATGGGACTCTTGGGTAATCCCCAATCTATGTTTAAGGTCCCATTTCTTTCTCCATTATTTTGTATATTCAGTCCATTTGTAGTTTCAATAGACCCTCCTGGTCCGGCCCTTTTCTGGGATCCATGAATAGCGGGAGCTTTATACTTTGTTTGGATGGTGGTTTGCCATCTTTCATAATGTACGGTTGTATGGTATGGTATTGTACTCTACAGTATAGTATCATACAATGTCTGGATGGAATGTATCTACAGTATAGTATCATACAATATCTGGATGGAATGTATAGTTACTGTTGTTTAATAACAGTTTTATTGTTTGTTTTAAAGGTATCATACTGTATTATAATCGGTAAGTTTACGAAAATGTCCTTAATTATTATAAATGTTAAATTTATCAGTAATTGTTAATAAAATAATTTTCTTCCTGCTAACCTGTCACGAATTTAAGAAAATCAATGCAAAAGTAGATCAAAATAAATGTAGTTGAATTCATTTTTTTATAGTAATAAATTTCATTTTCTTATGATGTTTTGAAACGCGACCACCAACGATAAGTACAAAGTTTGAATGCATCTTATCGTGGGTGTTAACTTATCATGGATTGATTGAGTTCTCGTGCTGTTTGCTTCTTTGGTTGTGATTCACTCTTCATTCTGAAGTGAAATTATTTTGTAGACTGTTCATATTGCTGGAACAAAAGGGAAAGGATCAACAGCTGCATTCCTGTCAAGTATACTGCGGGCAGAAGGCTATTCTGTTGGTTGCTATACTAGGTATTGTCAAACATGTTTTATCATTAACATTGTTACTTATTTATAGCTGGCCACTTTGTATTCAATCCAATGTAGTTTGTATGACTAGTCGATTTGCTGCATATGAACAGTCCGCATGTACAAACTATCAGGGAACGCATAACTTTTGGAAGATGGGGTGAGCTAGTATCAGCGAAGAAATTGAATCATCATTTCAATACAAGGAGGGAAATTCTTGAAAGAGCAGTGAAACTTGAGAATGGTTGTCTCAGTCATTTTGAGGTTCTTTTCCCTTTCTTTCAGCTAGCAATACATAAATTGATTGAAAGATGGTTTGTGGTTATTCATCACTCATCAGTGTAAACGCCTTGATGCTTTCCTACCCTGCAGTTATCTTTACAGTTTCCATTTCTGGCTTTGATTTCTATATTTCCAAGAATTTGGTTTCTCCAAAGTACTTTTTAGTCCTCTCATTTTTGGTCTGCTTCTATATATGGTCTTGTCTTATTTGTTTCTTCTTTTTCTTAAAATTTCAGGTTTTTACTGCTATTGCATTCAGCCTATTTGCTGAAGAAAATACTGAAATTGCAGTTGTGGAGGTTATATGCGTTAACTTGACTCTTTTCTCTACAATAGCTGTACTCATTTTTTCCCACTTCCTCTCTTCTTCCACCATTTTTGGTGTTTAAACAAATAATCTTTACACCATATTAGATATTTGATATTCCTTTTTTTTCTTTTCTTTTTCCTCCAAAATCAAAGTTTTCTTTCCACT
>NW_025889047.1:12215-25149 GCF_002878395.1 Capsicum annuum
AATAAAGAAAGAGATAAAACTTTAATTTTTTCAACTACTTCATTCACTGACGACATACTTATTTTGTCCAATATTTCAATCAGAAATTATATTTTCCCCAAAATTCTATTAGAAACTAAATTTTCAAAATAACTTTAACATATAAATTTTTCACATTGTATCAATAGATGCAATACTTTGTAAATTTTGTGTATTGCATATATGTGGGTATGTTATTGATCTATTCATTTTTGCACATACATATTTAGAGTGAGTGAACATTTGAATCTTTAATTCATCCAAAAAAATCTTGTCTTAAAGTTAGACACGATTAGTCTCTTTAACCAATTCATAGACGACATCAAATACACATGTCATTTAGAAGTACCTAAAATGAAATATTTCACTTGAATCATATAAATAATTTATTAATTTAACTCTTTTATTATTTTTTCCTTTTCATCATTCTCCCCCCCCCCCCCCCCGCCCCCCCCCCTAAATGTGGTTATGTAAGTGATTTGACTTATTTGTTTCTCTAAAATCTTTAATCAATTTTTTTAAATGTAATATAAAACTTCTTCGACAAAATATAGGTGAGGTTTAAATTCGATGGTTTTTGCAGTTAAAAATTTCTATTTTTTAGTGGAAGATTTGAATTCTTAAAAATCTACACGTAATTTAATCATACTATATTAGAAGTAAATTTCACATAAAAGTATGCCATTATAAAATAATAAGACTCATAAAGCAAAAAGAATTTAACATTTTATTCGAATTTATGATGTATATAAAACGGAGAGAATAATATATGTTTGCATAATTAAAGTAAATTTTACATTATTTATTCGGAAACTTGTCTTATGAACTTATTTTGTCCTCAAATATATTTTGGCTATTAAATTAGAGTAGAAAACAGTAGAGATAGTTATCAGAAAAGCAGTTAAATTCGCTATCTTCAAAGGGTAAACTTTAGACACAAGTCATCCCCACCCGACATCACCCAATATGACAAAACAAACACATAAAAAATTAAAAGAATTTAACATCTACTTCGTATGTGTAAAATAATTTCAATCATATACTCCATATTTGGTGTAACTCTTCCGGCGAAGAAAATATGGATGAAGCCCCCATACCTTACCAAGCTCAGCCCTGCCCTTCACACACAAAAATATGAATTGTTAGTGTAATGAAATTTTTATATTATCATATCATCTAAAGATATTTAGAGACAAAAAGTAGTTAAATATGAAATGTGAAATCTTGAAAGCAAGACAAAGTTACCTCCTAAAATGACAATTTGATGAATGTGACTTAAATTCAAAATGAAACTAAACTTGATGTATATACTTAAACTTAAAACAAAATTAAGACAATTCCACCAACTAATACTACTATTATACGAAAAAATTCAACAGAAAACATCACCACGCTCTTTTTTCTCTTTCAACACTTCATAAAAGCCTCCTTCTCCCATCCCTATTTCTTTTACTTTCTCAATCGTATCACTGCAAACTACAAGAGCTTTAAAAGATGTTGAAAATGGTAACAACATAAAACTATTAGTTTATTTGCTTCTTGTGATCATCTTAGTGGTTGATCATAATCACCATCTCTTAATGTTAAGTCGTAATTTATTTTTAAGAAATTTAGTTGGAGGAAAAAGGTGAAAAGACAAATTGTCAAAGAGTTTGAATCCCCTTTCTAAGGATCTACCTTTTGCTCTTAACTCATTGCAACCACATATCTTTTCTAGGAGCTTTCACCTTCGATCGAACATTCATCTATAATATACACTTGAAATTAATGAAATTGTTATAAATCACACCTTCAAAGCTCATCGAAAAAGTAGTTATAAAAATATCTCTGCTACCAACATTCCTAACCCAAAACAAAAGCTGAAAAAATACAATATAATATAATGTAATATAATACAATATGATACATTGTAAAATATTATGTAATAAATACCTATGGACTTGGCCTTTAACCTGGTTGGAGAACTCATTGAGTACACTGTAAAAAGAATACTAACAATAAACCAAAAACCACTTCCTCATCACTTTTAGCTACTCTAAACTCTCCTTATCTAATTTATTCTTCACTGCCTATATATTCAGCCTTACCTACAAACTCGAACATTATTAAATCTTACTTGGCAGTCTAAAGAGTCAGAAAACCAAAAGTAAAGAAAACAAGAGTTACATTTTAGAAGAAATTAAGTCAAAATGAGTTCAAGCAGGAGAGCATGGATAGTAGCTGCAAGTATTGGAGCAGTTGAAGTCTTAAAAGATCAAGTTGGATTGTGTAGATGGAATTACCCATTGAGGTCTTTGGCACAACATACAAAAAATAACATAAGGTCTTACTCTCAAGCCAAGAAACTTTCTTCGTTCACTAATTACAAACAAAGTTGAACAATCTGAAGTTATATAATATTACTGTGCAAGATTCCCTTTTTTATTATTTATAGACACCTCATTCTTGTGAAGAGGTAGAAGTGAAGAAGTTCTCTCCTTTTGTTTTCTAAAAACTCTCCCTCTCTCTCTATCCCTCTTTGTAACATATTTAAGAATTAAATAAAAGAAGAAGCTACTGTTTACTATTATTTCAGCCTGGTTCCCGGCTAGTCAGGTACATATCTCTTTCTTACTTGTGTTCATTTGCTACCCTAACCCAGCCGTGACTATGTCCGACTGAAAGGTTTCTTATATCTATGTTGAAGATCTAACTTCGCTGCCATGTTAACTATGAAATCTCCAGACTCTATCAAAATATAAAAGAATCTTTCTAATTTCTTGACTTGGTTCCAAAATGGAGGTACATTCGAGTTCAATACACTTATGTTAACCTTGTCTCTGTGACTCCGTCTAGTAAGTTGTGCCTCTCTAGCCCATTGTGCTGTTACGAAAAGGGCAAATTCTGCACAACTAGAACTTCTAGACACATGGGTTTAACATAAGGTTATTAAATCTCTGGCAAGCCCCATGTTTGGGTAAAAGAGCCCATACAGTCATTAAACTATTTAAGATTCTTTTCTATTTCGGTTGGTGCTTTGGTTCGGTCTTCCGACTATGGCTTAATTTGATATTGTTATATGGTCTGGAAGGCTGAGTGGCATACCCATCCTGAGAGATCCTGTTAATGGTATCAAAGCCTGTGAGTTTTCATAGTAAACATGTTAAGTGGGGTAAAGTTTTTTAGCATAGATATAAGGTTTTTATAATTATGGATATGGGAGAAGTTAGTACTAAAAGTACAAAACTCGAAGAGGTAGATTTACCTCAAGATATGGATTTACTAAATAAATGGACAATTCCAAAAGTTGAATTAAAAACTATATATGAGTACGGATTTTTTGATAAAATAAAACATAAACATATTATTAAAACAACTGAGCAATCCCTTGCTTTAAATGCTGATGAACAGACTATTCAACTCCTAAATAAGCATGATATTGATATTTTTAAACGTAATTATAATTATATGTATATTGGTCTAGTACAAATTGTCTTTCGACCTTTAACACTAAAGGGTCTCCCTGAAACATTTTTAGCTGCTTTGCGTGATGCTAGAAATTTGAATTTTAGAAAATCCTTAATAGGATCTATTGAATTTACTCTTGCCTATGGTCCTGTATATTTTAATACTCAGCCAAATTTATAATTATCTCTAACCGATGTAAATATTCTTCATGCTTTAACCTTAAATGTGAAAACTCATGGTTATGATTATGCCCCTGGATCTAAGCTTATAGGATTATCTTACCGCATATACTATCGTTTATTATCAACCTTAAATCCTCAATGTAAATTAATAGATGATACTTCTGATTGCGCTATGCTTATTGAAACCAACTTATAAAATCCAGGGTTACTACCCGAAAACCTATTCGATAGGATGAAATTGACTTTCCCAAAACATGGATTTTAAACTCAGTCACTTCTCCAAAACAATTGGCGGAGGATGTGACTAATTCAGAGTTAACTCAAGTAACTCAAAATTCAGATGGACGAATTTGTTTACAATTTAATAATAATCCCCCAGTCTATAGAAATTCTTTTTCACTACCAAGAAGACTTCCTTCTATACATCATATTTCTCCTATAGAACCTGATTATGGTCCATCTAGGAATAGAGCGGCATCCCTGCATACTATTAATTCTGTAGATTCGCATGTTACACCTAAAGGTGTAGAAAAGATAAAAATCAACTCTAAAACTAATATAGTTCAAGATTTTGATAATGAAAATCCTACCCCATCTGAGATGGATTTTGATATCAATTCTGTTTAACCATGATGACACAACTTATTGATTTTAGTCCTAGTTCTGAGGCAAGGAAATATATTCAGAAAGAATTTTTTTCTGAAAAATGGAAAACCTTTAGGACATGGTTTTTCGAGACTTATAATCCTGATGAATTACGGAATATTTCCAAAGAATTCTATGAAATATGTGTCTTGCATAATATAATTATTTTTTTCGTACCATGATTTATGTCTGCATATTTGCCGTCATATATCAAAATAATTGAAAGATCTTATCAAAATTCTGATGGTACAATTACTCAGGCACTATATTCTCCTCAGTCTTCCTTTATATCATCCAATAATACTGGAATGACTTTTTCTGCTTTTCAAAAATTTGTCAGTGAAGATGTTGGAAAAATTACTGTTTCTGAAATAAATAACCTTATCGCCCAAAATAATTATTTGAGTCTTTAAATTAATGTTTTAGGAGAACATATTTCCTCTCTTGATAAAAAACTTGACGAATTAATTGAGTTAGTTAACAAACTTAGCCTGCAGATGAATTCCTCTAACATTCCTTCTACTTTCGAAAACAAAGAAGAAGAAGGATATATTTTATCTAAACCTTGTATACAAAGACCTCCTGAAATAGAAGGATTTGAAAAGGTTTCTCAATTAGACCAATTAGAAAAACTCTTAGATAAAAAGTTCTCTCGTTTAAACATTCAACCTCTTAATATTTCTGATGATTTTGTGCAAAAACTCGAATCTAATTTTGCTGATAATATCGAATCTACTCAAAATACTGGAGATATAATCTCTTCCGAGTTAAATAAGCTAAAAGGTATGATTAAAAAACAACCGAGAAAATAATACACTGATATTCCTCGTATGTCTACTGCATATTAACCACGTCCAACTCCTCAAGATGTTCTGATAGAGGAGAGAGATTGGAATCAAACAAATACTTCTTATAGTGGAGAAGCTATTTATGAATGGAATATTGACGGATTATCAGATCGACAAATCTCTATTCTTATCCATCGAATGTACATGTATGCTACTATTGCCACAGCCACTGCTTCAGCAGAGAATCGGGCCAATCGTACTAACCCAACAATTTGTAAGATGATTGTTGCGGGCTTTGCTGGCAAACTTCGAGGCTGGTGGGATAATTTCCTAGACGATGATAAATGCAAGGCTATTTTTAATGCCACCAACGATAAACCTAGAAAAGATAATCTAGGTCGACCACTTCGGGCAGGACGATCAGATGTTGTCTATACCCTTATGCTTACAATTATTGAACATTTTGGAGGAAGAATTACCAATCAGTATGAAAACATTAGAACTCTTCTTAATGGTTTAAAATGCAAACACTTAGGAGAATTTAGATGGTATAAAGACACCTTTCTTAGTAAGGTTATGGATTTACCCGAAAGTAAGTATGACCATTGGAAAGCTAAATTCATTGATGGTCTTCTACCTTTATTTGCTGAAAGAGTTAGGAAATCACTTAGAGGATCTTATGGCGAAGTCCAATATTCAGAAAAAACTTACGGTCAGCTTATTGTAGCTTGTACTCAATAAGGCTTAGCCCTTTGCAACGAGTTAAAATTAGCAAGACAGATTAAGGTCGACAAACTCAGAGAAAAATCCCAATTAGGAGATTTTTGTGAACAATTTGGTGTGGACAAACCCTTAGCAAGAAAAACCCAAAGATATCCCAAGCCTGATAAATCCTATAGAAATAAACGTTCTAGGCATAGAACCAAAGAAGAACGTGAAACTAGAAAATCCTTTCGTAAGTCTACAAGGTTCACAAAAAATAGATCAAAAAGAAAGTTATCCAAAATTAAGTGTTATAAGTGCAACCAGTATGGTCATATAGCTCCAAACTGCAAATTACAAAAACTCAAGTCCTTAGGACTTTCTGAAGAAGTTCATGACCAAGTTTATAATTTATTATACACCTCTGATTCTGAATCTGATTCTACATCTGAAAATGATTTTGAATTACCTAATTCTGATAGTGAACTCAATCAGGTTGATAAATGCAATGATTATGATAATGATATTTGTAATTGTGATGAAATGATGTATAAACTTCAAGCACAATTTGAAGATCTTAATTTAAATGTTCAAACTCTTACTGCTGATAATGTCCTTGAATTGCTGAAAGAAGTTACTGATGAAAAACTTCATGAAAAAATTATTAATTTTGCTACTCAAAAAACTTCTACTAGTATTTCTAAAGATAACTCTTATGATAATTATCACATGTCTTATTCTTTAGCCGAGGTTAATCAATGTTTTGCGTTGAGTCAAACTCCAAGTAGAGATACTACCTTTAATGATTTAAAAATCGAAGTTGAACAATTAAAAAAGGAAATTGTCTCCCTAAAACAAAATCAGATGATCTCCGATAATAGAATTTTGAAAATTGAAGAAAAGATTCTTGACATCCCTGAAACTTCTATTACTTCAAAAGGAAAAGAAAAGGATTTTGAATACTCTGGAAATTTCGAAATTGATAAACTTAGTCCAAAAGAAGATTTAAAAAAGGATTATTTCTTGGGGGTGATGCAAATAGTTACTGCTCATAAATGGTATATAAACTGCACTATTCTGATAAATAAGGAATTTTCTATCACTAATATTGCTATGATTGATAGTGGTGCTGATGTTAGTTGTATTCAAGAAGGACTAATTCCAATCAGATATTTTGAAAAAACTACTTACATAGTCAAGTCTGCATCTGGGCATACTCTTGATATCAACTATAAATTACCAAATACTCATATATGTCGAGATAAAGTCTGCATTCCACATTTCTTCTTTTTAGTAAAAAATCAGCTATATCCTCCTATTATCTTAGGAACACCTTTTATAAATGCTATTTATCCTTATACACATATTGATGTAAATGGTTTTAAGGCTATTTATAAGAATAAACAAATCTCTTATTCTTTTGTTACTAATCCTGTAACAAGGGATATAAATGCCCTCATTAGTATGAAACAAAAGTAAATTAATTTTTTACAATTAGAACTAATGAGTATTAATATTTTTGCTACTTTAAAATCAGTAAAAGTCCAAAAAAAAATAAAAATAATTTCTGATCAATTAATTCTTGATATTTCTGCGGATCATCCAAATGCTTTCTGCAATCGAAAGAAGCATATTGTTTCTCTTCCTTATGAAAATGACTTCAGTGAAGAAAAAATTCCAATAAAATCTCGACTCTGTCAAATGAATACAGAGTTAGTAGAATTTTGTAAAACAGAGATTGATAGTCTTCTGCAAAAGGGTCTTATAAAACTTTCAAAATTCCCCTGGTCTTGCACTGCTTTTTATGTCAATAATGCTGCTGAAAAAGAACGAGGAGTACCTCGACTAGTCATAAACTATAAACCTCTGAATAAAGTTTTAAAATGGATTCGATATCCTATACCAAATAAAAAAGACTTACTTTCCAGATTATATGATGCTAATATATTCTCTAAATTCGATTTAAAATCTGGTTATTGGCAAATTCAAATTGATAAAGAACATACTTATAGAACTACTTTTAATGTCCCTTTTGGACAGTATGAATGGAATGTTATGCCATTCGGTTTAAAAAATGCTCCTTCCGAATTTCAAAAAATTATGAATGACATTTTTAACCCCTATTGGACTTTATCATTGTCTATATTGATGATATTTTGGCATTCTCAAAAACCCTTGAATCTCATTTTAAACATTTGCATACGTTTAAACAAATAATTATACAAAATGGCTTGGTCATCTCCAAACCAAAGATAAGTTTATTCCAGACAAATATTAGATTTTTAGGACATAATATTTCTCAAGGTTCTATTGAGCTTATACGAGTTCTAGAATTTGCTAAAAAATTCCCTGATATTATTACTGATAAAAAACAACTTCAAAGATTCCTTAGTAGTCTTAATTATATTTCCCCTTTTTATGAAAATCTGTCTAGAGATTTAGCTCCTTTATATGATAGACTAAAAAAGAATCACAAAACTCCTTGGACTCAAGTCCACACTGATTTAGTAAAATTAATTAAAAATCGAGTTCAAACTCTTCCTTGTACATCTCTTTCAAACCCTAACTAGTTAAAAATCATTGAAACTGATGCTTCTAATATTGGGTATGGCGGAATACTTAAACAAGTTAATCCCCATACAAAAACAGAATGTTTGATTCGATTTTATTCTGGTAAATGGACTGAAAGTCAGAAAAAATATGCCACAGTAGCCCATGAAATGTTAACTATTGTAAAATGTGTTTTAAAATTTCAAGATGATTTGTATAATCAAAGATTTATAATTAGAACTGATGCTCACTCCGTTAAATTTATGTTTAACAAAGAATTTAAACATGATGCCTCTAAATTAATATTTGCAAGATGGCAAGCTCAATTAGCCCCTTTTGATTATGAAATACAATATAAGAAGGGTAGTGAAAATTCTTTGCCTGATTTTCTATCTCACGAATATCTAACATAAATTTTTACACATACTTCCTCTCTCAGAAAACTATAATTACTATTATCAAATGCATTTCTTTAAAAGAAGATATTCATTTTCTTATCTTAGAAAATCTAATTCGTAGCCTAATAGAAGAAGATTTATTCCTTAACCACAACGAATTCCTTGAAAATGAAATTTATTGATTTGATATTGACTTAAGTGATTAATGTTTACAGATATAATGAAGTTCTTTCTACACTTCTTCTCTGAAAAGTTCTTAATCATCTTTATAAAAGCAGTTCCTCTAAATATAGACCTACACATGCTCATACTTTGGAAATTCATTGATGATCTTATCACAAAGGACACACTTTATGAAGATCTCTTTGAATATATGCCATGGTATGCTGATCAAATTCCTGATTATTGATGCAGTATGGATCCTCCTTGGCAAATAGCCAAAGGAAGAGGAAGGGGTGGAAGAAGTCAAAACTCTTTATATCAAGGAGGACGAACAAACCCTTCATATTTTGATCAAAGAAATTTTACATATAGCTCTGCAAGTTCTAATTTTCCTATATTACAACGAGGAAATAGAACTTTAATTAACTCAAAAATTCCTCAAGATAAATCATCATCATCCAAAACTCTGAATATTGGCTCTTCCGTACATTTAGAAGATATTCCTGAAAATCATCCATTATATAAACAACTATAATCTTATCTATCGGATCAACAAAAAACTGCAGATTCTTTTGCGTCCATAGCTCAAGAAAATTCTGAAGATAAGCCTTCATATGAAAAATTGGATGCTAGAGAACTTATATTATATATTGAAAATCAACATATTCCTGGACAAGAAAATTCTGAAGAAGCATGGTGAATACTTAAAAATTATCTTACTACCAACGTATATTTTACTGGCGAATCATATAAAACCCGTACTTATTATGAACACATATTAGTGCAAACATTCAGTGCAACTTTTGATCACAGCCCCATCGGAGAAACTACCCCTGGAGTACATGGATACTCTAAAATGGTAATTAAAAAGCTTATTCCTATTGAAGAATGGGGTATTTCGTCAATGATTCAACGATCTATGCCAATGGGGCCAATGGGACAAACACTTGCCAATTTCACTTACTAGGATTATATTAAAGCTTTTTCTCAAGTATTATATTATAATAATTATAAGCACAAACACACTTGGTTTATAAAAAATTGTGCTAAAGTATTTGAAAAGCCTATCCCAATTTGGTTTATTCAATGGTGGACTTAACATGGACCTACAGTCAAAATATTACCTCCAGAATGTTCTTCTCTGTACTATTCATGAAAAAAATCCTCCCCTTTTCTTAACAGAATTATATCTTTCAGATCATATTTGTAAAATCGATACTATTGATTAGATGTATTTCTACATAGAATTCTCTATCCCTTGGATCCATCGATGGTCCGTAGAAATAGGCTATGACACTCAACAAATTCCTGCCTCATACCGCATATTATATTGTAATTTCTGGGACAAATTGCTTCGAAAAGATCCAGAGACTAAACTCACCTATGGTCATGATCAAAGGGAGGAAATAATCAAGAAAATTGCTGAATATGAAAACACTCCCAAAAAATCAATTTTGGTTGAAGAAAAAAGTCTTAACTATGTTTCTAGAAAAATATCTGCACATGACGGGAATAAAATGCAAATGATAAAAGAATATTTATCAGAAGTAAGAGATAAATTACTGCAAACTGTTGAGCAAAATTCAGACATCTCAATGAATAGTACTGAAGCAAATACTGAAGATATTACCGATTCCCAACCTGCGAAAATTCTGATAGAAGAGGAAGAAATTGAAAAAGCTGAAGCATTCATCAAGAAATAGAAAGGCAAAGACAAGATATGACTGTCTGATAAGACCCCTTTATTTTTTTTCTTTCGTAATAGTAAAATCACTGTGCACAGGGACCCATCCATTACTGTGCAAGATTCCCTTTTTTATTATTTATAGATGCCTCATTCTTGTGAAGAGGCAGAAGTGAAAAAGTTATCTCCTTTTGTTTTCTAAAAACTCTCCCTCTCTCTCTCTATCCCTCTTTGTAACATATTTAAGAATTAAATAAAAGAAGAAGCTATTGTTTACTACTATTTCAGTCTGGTTCCCGACTAGTCAGGTACATATCTCTTTCTTACTTGTGTTCATTTTCTACCCTAACCCAGCCGTGACTATGTCCAGCTGAAAGGTTTCTTATATCTATGTTGAAGATCTAACTTCGTTGCCATGTTAACTATGAAAGCTCCAGACTCTATCAAAATATAAAAGAATCTTTCTAATTTCTTGACTTGGTTCCAAAATGGAGGTACAGTCGAGTTCAATACACTTATGTTAACCTTGTCTCTGTGACTCCGTCTAGTAAGTTGTGCCTCTCTAGCCCATTGTGTTGTTACGAAAAGGGCGAATTCTGCACAACTAGAACTTCTAGACACATAGGTTTAACATAAGGTTATTAAATCTCTGACAGGCCCCATGTTTGGGTAAAAGAGCCCATACAGTCATTAAACTATTTAATATTCTTTTCTATTTCGGTTGGTGCTTTGGTTAGGTCTTCCGACTTTGGCTTAATCCGATATTGTTATATGGTCTGGCAGGCTGAGTGACATACTTCAGCTTGAGAGATCCTGTTAATGGTATATATAATATAATACAATACATTATAAATAAACAAATCACGTAAGAGCATTTTGCTAGCCATATTCCAATTGTGTTGCATTTGTTTAAAACTAAAAGGAGAGGATATAACATCTCCTCAAATCATACAATCAAAATATCAATTATGAATTATCGATCAAACATAAAAATCTATAACAATAATCTCATACGTGTGATCTGAAAAGGATAGGATGTACGAACATCTTATTCTTTGCATGAAAGTGAGATTGTTTTCAATAGTCCCCAACTTGATAAAACATAATAGAATGACGAATAAAGCAAGTGGTTAATAGTTGTGCTAGATTTTGACAAGAAACAAACAATAGGTAGAGTAGGTTGAGAAATTACCATAGTGATGCAACAATATCGTCCCCGTGAGCAATGTTATCACCTATTCGTGGTGGCATTCGATCTTCATCTATCAAAGTTTGTAGAGAGACCAAGAAGCAGTCGTGTCAAGTATGTTATTTCAAAATTTGATCACAATATTACTTAAATAGAATTGTATTTTTTAAAAATTATTTTATATAAGGTAAAGTTTTAATTGATTTAGAAGTCAATTACTATTATGATTTCCTATCTACAGCAAACAAGGACTTTCATTAATTTTTTACATATATAGTATTCTTGTCATATATTTTAGGAGTCATTAATTTTTTTTCAGCCATAGTTTTCTTTTTATTATTATTAAATTTTTTTCCTTTTCATGTCTAGCTTTTTTAGGTAGAACTTTCTTTCCCCACTAAATATTTGACACATTTAATTTTAAAGAGACTTTTTCTTTCCTCTATTAACCGGATCCCCCTTAAATTTTGGTGCTTTTAGTTCCCTTTCACAAGCCACGTCTTATTTGTTGTTTTGGTCTTATATTTTTTTTTTTTTGGAAAATTTTCCTCTATTATTCTGATTTTTCCTCAAATTTCGACATTTATAGTTCCTTATTTAAATAGAATTATAGATTGTTTTTTATATAAGGTAAATTTTAACTGAATTAAAAGTGTTAAATAGTATAATTTCTTACCTAGATAAAAAAGGACTTTAATCAATTTTAAAATATTAAATATTATATAATAATTTAATAATATAATAATTAAAGAAAATACGTGAAAAGACACTTTTGTCTATTGCAAAATACTTTTAATAAAGGGCAAAAAGTTCAAATCACTTTTCTAAAGTCTTCACACTTTTAATATATTATAAAATAAATATAAATATAAATATAAATTATAGATATAAATTGTGAAGAAATTTTTAAATTATCTTATGTAAGGTAAAAAAAAATCAAATATATCCGCATCAAATATACAAGTTAATTATTGTGTATCGTGTAATTTAATAATAAATACATATAAAAAAATAATTGTTGTGTATACGTACATTATATTATCAAGGATAAAACCTTTTAAGCCACTATCGGACTAACAATTATGCTAGGAGCAAAATTAAGTATAATGAACAAAATTTAGTTATTCATAGCAAATGTCAAAATTTAAATCCTAATGTGTATTAAACTT
>NW_025889048.1:0-1169 GCF_002878395.1 Capsicum annuum
TCCTTCTCTCTCTATCTAACCTCTCTTTCCCATGGCTGCCGCCGCTGATCGGCGGAGCAGCGCCACCGAGACCCCCTTCTCCAATAGCTTTCCCACCGCCCTCTATAGGCGCCACCAACGCCTACTCTGACGATACCAGATCTACCACTGCCTCCTGCCGTTCGTCCTTGCCGCTGCCAGCGCCGCGCCGCCAGCCCCTCAGCCTCCATCACCATCTCTCCCTCCATTTTCCCCTTTCCGGCGATGAACCAGTACGCCAACGCCACTCCAACATTGCCACGAGATCCCTCTGCTCTCCAACCTCCTCCGTGAACCAACCGTCGTCGCCCCAGGTCATCTCCGTCGTCCACCCATCACCAACCTTCTCCGTGTGATCCGTTTGTCAAAAAAGAGATGGGTTTTCAAAAACCCATCCACAGGTTTGCCTAAATATTTAAATGTTTGTGTTTAATTTTAATCTCTTTTCCCCTTCTTTAACAGATTTCGGACTCTGAATTAGCAATGTATGAATGATTTATTTCATCCGATTCTTTGCCGTTTTGTGTGCTTATGTTTTAAGACTACCAGATGTGAAAAATCCAAATTTTAATAATGATCAATTTTGTCATAGTTTGCTAATTCCGAATTTTGAAATTATCCATCTTCTTCGAATTAGTTGACAAATTTCTCGGCTCGTGATTATAACGGAGAACATTTGACTGGGTATTGTATTTTTATGGTTGGATTGATCTTGTGATAATTTGAATAAGATTTTGGTAAAGAACATCTGATTGTGTATCACGTTACTTGAATTACATCGTGGACTGATTTTTGTACAATTGATGATTTGAATTAGGTACAAAAATATTTAGGGATTATTTTACAAAATTAATTGCTCATAATTTATTTATGGTAAATTGAACAAATTTTCTCATCCCTAATTGACCCTAATTGATTATCGATCTCTTAATTGATTAGTGATTGGATTTGGCCTAAGGAAAAAATTATTGTGAATGACTTTTACAAATATTGACTTTCCTTTTTACTCTGTGATTGGTTGGTATATGATTGATTCAGTAAGAGAAATTCTCTTAATTGATTAACTGAGATATTGTTTTACCATTTTTATGTTGGTTTAGTTTTACAATACTCAGCCTATATAAACAATTCTTTAAGTTCACAAGTTCTAA
>NW_025889049.1:0-9272 GCF_002878395.1 Capsicum annuum
ACGTTCTGCTTGTCCATCTGTTTAGGGGTGGTAAGAGGTGTTAAGGTTCACCTGAGTATCCAACCTCTCTGAAACGACCGCTAAAATTACAAAGAAAACTGTATACCTCAATTGGATATAATGGACAGTAGGACTCCATGCAACTGAACAATCTCCTGAATATGCAATTTCGCATAATCCTCTCCCAAATAATTAGTCCTCACAAGCAAAAAGTGGACGGACTAGGTCATTCTAACCACAATGAACCAAATGGAATCATACTAGTTTCGAGATCGCAAAAATCGATAACACTAACCAAATTCATGTTGATTATTTCCCACTTCCACATGGGTAAGGCTATATCTTGGGAGGAACCACCCAGCCTTAAATGCTCAACCTCAATTTGTTGGCAATTCGAACACTTAGTAATAAAATTAGAAATATTTCTTTTTATGTTATTCCAACAATATACCTTCTTTTAAGTCATGATACATCTTCGTAGAACCAAGATGAACGACATACCTTGAAACATAAGTTTTCATCAATATACCCTTTCACAAACAATCAACGTATGAAACACACAACCTTCCTTGATACCGCAATAAATAATTTCTTTTGATCTCAAAAACTAGAACCTTCTGTTGGACAACATCTTTCTTAATTTGCATCAATATATAGTTATTTTCTTGCTTCTCCTTAACTTCAGCACACAAGGATGATTTATCCACATCGTTAACAATCACCCCTCCTTCTTTGGATTCTAAGAGTCGGACTCTCAAATTAGCAAAATGATAAATATCCTTAACCAGATCCCTCTTTTCCTTCTCCACATGAGAAAGACTTTCCATAGACAACCTGCTAAGAGCATCAGTAACCAAATTAGATTTATCTGGATGATAGTGCAAGATCACGTCATAATCTTTTAATAGCTCAAGCCACTGCCTTTGCCTGAGATTTATCTTTTTTTGAGTGAACACATACTTTAAGCTCTTATAATCTGTGTAAATGTCAACATGCACCCTATAAAGATAGTGACACCAAATCTTAAGTGTAAATACCATAGTCGCTAATGCTAGATCATGGGTGAGGTAGTTCTTCTCAAGAACCTTTAGTTTCCTGGATACATAAGCTACCACTTTATTATGCTGCATAAGTACACAACCAAGTCCTACCCATGGTGCATCAAAATTTGCAATGAACCCCTCAGTACATTTAGAAAGCATCAAAATTGTTAGCCTCCTAGGTCTATGTTTTAATAATGACCAACTAACAACTGTATCTTTGCAGGACATTAAAGACTGCTAATATTGGAAGGATAAAGGAAGCCGGCTCCAGAGACATCAGGAATGGAAGGACATCCACGGTATCCAAGTAATTCAATCACAAATAAGAACAAATGGAAGGAGAATCTCAGCTCTAAATGTCATGGAAAATCAAATCAAGATATTGGAAGAAAGAAGAGTATCACACTCAAATATATGGAGGATCACGACATTCAAACAGTATGGAAAACAGATCAATCAAATATCACAGAAATAGAAGAAGGATCACAATCCCAGAATCACGGCAGACCAAATCAATCAAGATAAGTTTTGACAAATCAAATCAAGAAAAAGAAGAAAAGATCATGAGCACATTTGGAAAGGTATCAATCTCCAAAAGACCAAAAAAAAATAGATCAGGGACATATCTGATATGGATGTAATCCAAAGTCGTATGTGGACATATTTGATATGGACATATCATACGGCTACATTTCTCAATCAAGGAATCAATTTACATCCTTGATTGAGAAGAAATATCTTGGGCTTCCTTATGAAGTGCAGCAGCCGAGACTGTAAAAGATGAAGACCGAAGTCTAACACTTTTTATGCAACTTCAAGCAGAAAAATCAAAGTGTCTCAATCTTAGTCTCACAAGGTTTTGTAACTTTTAGTTTACAGTTGTTATATAAAGCATAGGATCGAGTCAACTTTGTAACATCAACCAAAGCTGTGTCACAAAATCCGAAGAGCAAAATAAGTCTCCAGAACGTGTTTCCTATCATTGTACTTGAGCCCAATATTCAACAATCTAAGGAACTTTAAAACCCAAGGGGACTGGAAGTAGGCACCACATTGGTGTTCCAAATCAGGATAAATCTTTGTGTTATTACTTTATGTTATGCTATTTACTTGTTTAATTATTTTAAATCTAATCTGTTTGGAAAGTGCACTGATCTACAGGCAAGTCGATTGTGAGGAATCAATAGTCGACTTACAGAAAAATTTCAATTCACCCTCCTCTTGAATTTCAATTAGTATTAGAGTAGGTCTAACCTATAGATTGCTTAACCGCAAGTGAGCAACTATCAAATGGTGAATTATCAAATTCTCGATGCTCTCTTTCAAGATGGTCACTCCTCCACAAGACCACCATACTTTAATGGACAATATTACTCTTACTGGAAGAACAGGTTCAAAATCTTTATTCAATCAAATGACTTCCAAGCCTGGTTTATCATCAAGTAGGTTCCAAATCCAATTCCAGGACTCAAGGAGAAGTCAAAATACAAAGACAAAGAATTGAGAAGTTCTGACATAGAAGACCTTGAAAGCTTCGAGGTCACGAAAGAACAACAAGAGGTAGCCCAAACTAATGCACGTGCTATAAATTTACTTTTTTGTGTTGTTAGAGAAGAAGAATACGACAAGATATCAACTTGTGAAATCACAAAAGAAATGTGGGATAAATTGGAGGTAACCTATGAAGGAACCATCAAAGTCAAGAAGTAAAAAATGGTTGCCCTGGTCAATGAATATGAGCTACTCAAAATGGAAGAGAATGAGGACATTGAAGCATTGTTTTCTAGATTCAGCAAGATTGTATGTGAACTTAAATCACTAGAGATGATCTATCCACACAGACTGTAAGTCCAAAATCAAATCTGAAGTCTCCCAAAGATTTAGGAAACCAAGGTTACCATTCTAGAAGACAGAGATCTTCACAACATGATCGACATATGATAAACTATGAGGTAACCTTATTGCATATGAGAAAAATTATATTAACAGGTACCACAAGAAGGAGAAGAAGAAAATGGTAGCCTTCAATGCTTCTCCAATCGAAAAAGTAAATGTTCTTGAAGATGCCAATAGTGAAGTAATGGCTCTCATAAATCGTGGAGTAAGGAAAATCATGAGACAGATACATCAGAGATCCCAAGGAGCCAAGAATGATGATTCCACCAAAATCGATAATTGTTATTATTTTTATGGAAAATCTAGTCACTTTAAACAAAACTATTCCAAGTTAAGGAGAAGATCGTCTACAAAAAATACAAAACTTTGGAGCCTGGAGTGATGAAGATAAAACAAAAGAAGAAGTAGAAGCCGTCAATATGTACTTCATGGCAACTGGTGAATCTAGCGAGGTAAGAACACATGACTGTAACAACAGTAATATTCTTGAATCTAACTTAGATTTGATAACCAATGAACTTTGAAAGATCATAAATGAATATAACAAACTTGCTCAAGAAAAAAAAAGTTGCAAAGCCCGATTTAAACGAAAACTTAAGGAGGAACAGAGAAGTCATCAAATAGAAATTGAAGCATGTCAAATTGAAATTGACCTGCTTCATGAAGAGATTAATGATGTAAAATTAAAGCTAAAAAGTATTAAGAGATCTTCCAGTCATAGTTTTGTGAAATCCAACTCTTTTCAAAATAAATCTAGCTCCTCATCAGAATCGTTTAAATCAGCTAAGATCTTATTTTCTTATCGAGGACTTGTATGCTTTATATGTAGACAGAAAAGGTACAAATCGTACGCTGCAGGCATAAACCTAAAACTATATGGGTTTGGAGGCCTAAAGGAAGCTCATTTAACCCGCAAGGACCCATGACCACACAGGTACCTAAATAAAACTAATCTTCTTGTGTTGTAGAAATAGGCCCGCAAGAGCTATAAGAAAGAACTGTGGGTCATTGATAGCTGATGTTCCAAACACATGATCGAAAAAAAAAGAAAATTTTTCTGCTCTATATAAAATAGATGGGGGATCAGTAAAGTTCTATGACAATGTTAGAGGCAACGTCATCAGAGTTAGCCCAGTAAAACTCAACTCATCATGAAAATTCACGAGAGTATATATGGTAAACAGCCTCAAACACAATCTACTCAACATCAGTTAACTTTATAATACCGGATTCGAAGTACTCTTCAAGGTTAAAATTGCTCAATCAAGCACAACAAAAGAAATATCTCTCTTATTAGTGAATGCATTGATAACATTTATGTCTTAAATAGTCCTAATTTTGCTATCTTAACCTGCCTCACTATGCAAAACAATGACGCTTGGTTGTGGCATAGAAATCTTGGGCATGCTAGCATGCATATCATTGAGAAATTGTCTAGACTTGATTTGGTGAAAGGTCTAGCAAAACTCAAGTTTAAAAAGGATCACATCTGTGATGTCTGCCAATTAGGTAAATAAACTCAAACATCTTTCAAAGTCAAAGACATTGTCTCTACTACCAAACCTCTTTAAACAATCCATATGGATCTGTTTGGTCCCACCAAGACTGCAAGCATTGGTGGAAAGAGATATGTTTTTATCATAGTTGATGATTACTCACGATTTACTTGGGTAATATTTCTTGCTTATAAACATAAGGATTTCACAAATTTTGAGATTTTTTATAGAAAGGTACAGAGAGAAGTTAGACACCTCATCACTTATGTCCATAGTGATCATGGAGGAGAATTTGAAAACAAGGTGTTTGAGGAATATTGTGCTCAAAATGGATACTCTCAAAACTTTTCTTCATCTTAGTCTCCTCAACAAAATGGTGTAATAGAGTGAAAGAATCGATCCCTCCAGGAAACTGCCAGGACAATATTGTTGGAACATAATCTCCCAGATCACTTTTGGGAAGAAGCAGTTGTACAACATATCACATTATCAACAGGTGCCTGATCAGACCTATTCTAAAGAAAACGCCTTATGAACTCCGGAAGGGAAAGAAAACCAACATTGGTTATTTCCATCCCTTTGGCTGCAAATATTTTATTCACAATAATGGTAAGAATGCCTTAGGAAAATTCAATCCATGAAGTGACGAAGGTATTTACTTGGGTACTCTCCCACTAGTCGTGCTTACAGAGCTTTTAATCAAAGAACCTTGTGTGTTGAGGAATATATGCATATTGTTTTTGATGAATCTAATCACCTCCCTATGAATTTAACTGCTGATGAAGAACAGGTGAGTAATCTACAAACTGGAGAAAATCTCAACACAACCTCAGAACCTCCACAAGACAAGTCGACTATACCCCGGACAGAGTCAACTCCCGTCATAAAAATAGTGAAATCTAGTGTTCCAAAAGACTGGAAGCATGATGCTATCCATCTAAATAAACTCATCATTAGAAATTCAGAAGATAGAGTGCAAACCAGAACATCATTGAGGAGACAAGCATCTGTTGCCCTTGTGTCCCAAATTGAACCAAAGAAAACTGATGAAGCTCTCAATGATGAATCATGGGTTAAAGCTATGAAGGAAGAACTGGATCAGTTTGAATGAAATCAAGTCTGGACTCTAGTTGAAAGACCTAAAAACTGTTCAGTAATTGGAACCAGATGGGTCTATAGGAATAAATTAAATGAAGAAGGTAAAGTTATCAGAAATAAAGTTTGACTTGTAGGTCAAGGCTACTTCCAGCAGGAAGGAATTGATTATGACGAGTCCTTTGCCCCCGTAGCAAGGTTAGAGTCAATACGAACTTTATTAGCTTTTGTTGCATTCAAATGTTTTAAGTTATATCAAATGGACGTAAAAAGTGCTTTCTTAAATGGCTTTATTCATAAGGACGTTATTATAAAACAACCCCCCGTATTTGCAAATCTTTCATATCCAAATCATGTTTTTAAATTATCAACACCAATATCAAAAAGTGTCGCTACGGAGCCAAAAGGATACTTCTTTTTACCAAAAATTTCTAAAGGGACACTTGATTTGAAAAGAAACCAAAGGCAACAACATGTTGGAGGATGAGAGATTTGAAAATCGCTGGCAAATCGCTTGATGTCCATCAATTTGCAAGTCGCCTAGTGTCCAGCAACTTGTAGTTTTTTTTTCATTATTTAATCAATTTCTTGTTGTGAGTTATTCATTTAAGCTCTAAGGCCTACTCCCTCGTTTAAGCTATTCTTCTTTCAACTCGAGTATTTACTCTTGTTTGAGCATAGTCTTGTTTCTTGTATTAAAATTGAATCAAGATACAATAAGAGTAAGTTTATATTAAGGCGGTAAAGTTTTATATAAAGTTGATTCTATAATATTTAGCTGGCATCTTGTAGTTGTGCAAATGTTTCTATTATCTCTTAAATATGAGTGGTTGCAACGCTTGCTAAAAAACAAAATGGGTATAAGTGATTCGAAAGATGTAATGGTTATTACTAGACGATATCTAACATCTTTTTCTGCAAATAGAGTTATAACGTATGGTGAGACTTGCATTTGGAATGTTGATTTTTTATCTGTATTTTTCCATACTGTTAAAAATTTTAATAGTTACATCAACTTAACAAGTCTTGATATATATGCGTCAATTGAATATTTTTCTATTGTTCAAGAACCCATTGACAATGAATTTGATCTTTGAGATACTTAATATTTATTAAATTTGAATGTTAGTTTTGCAAGGGGCGTAGTCCAACAACAAATAGTAGGAGAATTTGACAGACACTCAGATGATATAAGTAACTTGACTACGCAATATGATGGTTGGTTTGATACACAGTATCATAGCTTTGATCAGAGTGTGCACAACTTTGATATTGGGGGAACCTAGCAATGCTCCTATGCACATGTAAAATTTGAATTCTAATCATCAACAATGTTCTTTTCCACTGGAGTTAATCGATAGGTAAATATAGTGAGTTTTTAAACTGAATGGAAAAAATTCATGCAAATCGCTGGACACTTGGCGATTTAAAAATTATTGGGCACCAAGCGACTTGAAAATCACTGGACACTAGGTGATTTGCAAATCACTGGACACCTGGCGATTTGCAAATCACTGGACATCAAGCGGTTTGCAAATTGCTCATCCGCCAATATTTTGTCCCCTTTGATTTCTTTTAAGTGTCCCTTTTAAAATTTTTGGTGAAAAAAGTATCCCTTTAACCTTCGGACTCCCATTGTCCGTGTGTGATGATTTTATTCAATAATTACTTCGTTGATCCAACATGTCGAGATTGTTCCAAATTTGAAATCAAGTGTTACATCAAATGAATTCATAAGTAAGTCATTTTGGAAAGAATGCGGAGAATCCAAAGGTTCAAAAAATAGAAAGAATTATGAGATAATTTTGCAAGCTATAAAAAAAATATTATTGAAAACTTTTGAAATGGAAAAAAAGTTGATGGAAAAAATGATGAAGACTTCCGGTATGGCCTTATCTTTTACTTTCGCGGACGAAAGTCCTTTTAGTAGTGGATGATGTAATGACCCTTACAGTCATTTTTCTATATTTTTATATAATTTTAGTGCTATCTAAATGTATCGTGGATTATTTAATTTAATTTGGCATTTGGTAGAAATAGAATTTAGTATCTCTTTATCATGTGATCTTCGATTGTTTTGTTAGAGTTGTTACTTTAGCCATGCCCGGCGTATCCTGATTGTGTGGAAAGGTTTTATCAGTCCCGTATCGATGGGTATTATTTTTACGTTTCATCTAGGAGATTGATATTGAGGGGTCTCTCAGACCTTAATGGCTCGGGATGCCCGTCGCGGCCAGGGCCCCGGCTCGGGTCGTGACATGAAATGCAAGGAAATGAAAATAATTTTAGAGGAAAAACTAAGGGTAGGTATTGATGAAATGATTTTTTTTTTTTGCAAAAGTTAGATGTAGAAGCACTAGTAGAATTTACAACCAATCTTACGAGTGATTTGACAAATTGAAATTACAGTAATTCAATGATGGAAATCTTTTCACTTAATTTTGTTGATCCATCTACTAGTTCACTCCCTAATTTCTTCATTTATGATGAATTTACAGATTTCTCACAACTTACATCATGATCATCTCTACCACATCTTCCTTCACTCTCCAGTACTTTTTTCTAATTTGAATGACCTCACAACGTTCATACCACTCTCTCCAAGCATAAATATCAATCCAAAAAAAAAGAAAAGAAAAATCATTCATGAAATGAATTCGGAGGAAGAAAATAATGAATGAATGATGAATTGTTGAAGTTATTTTCATTCGAGAGGATGAAATGGACAAATATGGGGAGATTAAGTTCTTGTAATTTTTGCTGATCTCATTTTTTTGTAAAGATAATACAAACCATTTTTATGATTTTGTAGGTCGTATCTTTTAAATATCATTATATACATATAATATTTAATTTTTTTAACTTTTGTGTATATAGAAATCAAGAAAGGTCATGTGACACATGTGTATGTGGTTGCTACAAATGGTATTTTCACTTAGTTCTTAATTTTACTAATATTGTTATTTTTGATTTATCAATATGTTGTTGTTTTTATGTTATTAACATTATTTTTTTTAATTAAAAAATATATTAATTTTTACTCTTTTTTTTTGTATTTTCAAAATGTTCAATCAAACAATTTAAAAAAAAATTAAGAGAAACTCCAATAGCCATTGATGGTGAAGAAATGGGGCCTCATAAGTCCTATGAACTTAAGAAAAAATTATTTAATTGACACAAATAATTTTCTAGTTTATATAAAAACTAGACTTGAATTTATGAAATATGTGTGACTGTAATTTCTGTCAAGCTTTCTTCTGTGGTTGTATATCCATCATAATAAAAAGATTTTTTTTTCTCATATATATACATATATATTATTTACAATTATTCCTTTTATGCAACACTAATTATCAAAATAAATTCTTTTCATGCCATATCAAATATATATGTTATATATTTTTCATATGACTTTTTTGCTTGTGGCTTAATTTTTATGAAGGCAAGAACTAATATCTTCAACACTTGACAGAATGTCTTAAAATTGAGAAGAATTATGATAAAAAAAGAAGTAAAATTTACAATCATTATGCTAGAACTTGCCTCGAATGTCCATCGTGGCGAATCTTAGGCAACATTATTTTTTGAAAAATGAATTTAGGTCATCCTTATTTGCCAAGTCTTTCTAAATATCGCACCAAATGAAATAATATATATCCCTAGAACTCATTTTAAAGCCAACAACAAAAAAATCCTTACACCTATCTATGCTCAAATTTAAATATGCATATCCATGCTTATA
>NW_025889049.1:12272-16320 GCF_002878395.1 Capsicum annuum
TTTTCAAAATATATGCCTCCCAAAGTCCATGAAATAGTAAAACTACCTGGATCACCAAGTTTTTTTGGTAGCTTATTTTAAAGTATACCACCGCATTTCTCTGTAAGCATTATCACAAAAACTTCTTCCAATCTTCTTTTGCTTGAAAAAATTTCTTTCAAAAATTTTGCCTATTTGTAATAAAGAGTCAGCGAAACAAATGTTAATGAGAATTTTTTTAAAATATCTAAAAACTTTGCAAATTGACCATCAAGATTTTCCTTTTTATTTTTCATGGAAAAGGAATTGTCACGGGGAGGGGAGTTATTTTTTCAATATTTTTTCTTCATTTTTCTTAACTTCTTTTTGTTTTGATGGTTCATTGGGTGTTTCTACATTCTTACCCATGTCTACTGTTGACACCTAATTTTTGTCCTCCACAATCAAGTTTGATCCCGAGTTTCTTCGATTTTCAAATAAAATCACAACAATTATTTTATCCGAGTAAATACAATTTAAAATATTTATTTGAGTTAATTTTATCATTTACTCAACGATTATACATTTTCGTATTTTTATATACGAGAGCGTATAAATTTTGTTATTTAAATGAACTTTTTTATTAAAATTACTTTTATTGTTTAAACTTGAAAATTAATCCAAATGGATAAAATCTTGATTTTAAATATGATTTATTCTCAAAATATTTTATTTGGAGGAATATTTGCTTGATTTTTATTAAATCAAGAAACTCGAGGTTAAATTGTTACTTAATTTTTATCGGATTGCGATTCAATTTAGCGAACTAATTAAATATGACCTCAATTGAAATCAAATTGGCCTCAATTGTAATGCAATTGATCAATGGATATTCAATTTGCTTAGAGTTTAAATAAGACGCCTAAATTGTAATTCAATCTTAATCCCCAAAAATTACTATTTCCTAATTGAGATTATTTTAATCCAATTAAATTTAATTATGATTATTCTAATCTAATTAAATTTAATTAGAATTATTTAATAACCCCAAATAGATTTAATTGGGGTTATTCAACATAACCCAATTTGAGACTCAACCCGCCAGAGCCCTAAAATCCTCAGCCTAATTACAAAAATAGCCCTCAGCGGCCAAAATTACCCAACACCCAGCCCACTTTAAAATCCCTAGACCTGTCCCAATTGTCTTTCCTTCTTCACAATCAAAACAGCCCCCATCACTAGGAGTGGGCATAAAATACGAAAAATCGAATTACCGAATCGAACCAAAAAAATTGGTAATTGGTATTCGGTAATTTGGTATTTGGGAGTAAAATTTTAAAATTACGGTATTTGGGTTCGGAATTGGTAAAAAATATCACTACCATTTAGTATTTGGTATTTCCCGAAATTCTAATTATAGTTAAGTGACCCACAGGCCCCATACCTAGTTCACACTCCAAATTTCACATACTTGTGTGACTATTGCCCAAGCAAACTTTGAACTGTTAAACACAGTCATAAAGTAGACTCTTAACTTTACACAACAGACTTTCTTGGAATCAACATATGACAACTTTTGAAAAAAATATCACGCTAAGACTGAAAATCGGGGCATGGAAGGGAACAACAAAAAAAGAAGTCTTCATGATATGATACATAACACCATTGGTGGCTTCACTTGCCCAACTTTAATGTTCCTAACATAGGTCGGAATATGGATTTAACCAAGGGTACTTGGTCAAGCTTTCTTAATCCTTGTGTTCATATATCAACAGCGGATAGAAGCAAAACTCAACATTTGGCAGAAACATAACATATATTACTCTCCATCACATTTATAAAAAGTAATATTATGACTTTACATCACATTTACATCCAGTTCGTTACATCCAGTCCGTGTTGCATCTAGTTTGATGTAAATGTTATTCGTATTACATCTAGTTCTCCCCTTCTTGGAGTTAGATCAAACTACAATAACATAGGTTTTAAGATGTTTCATTAATTGAGTCACACGTATCAACGTGTAACAGGACCAAATAAAATTAATTTTTTCTGGTGTAAAACTATGTATTCAGAGGTGTCAAACTACCAAACAAAATTGAATTTTTCTGAAAACATTGGTTGAAAATCACCACTATTATCACCAAATAGGATCACTACAAGCATGTCCAACTTTAATATGGTAATACCGAATTTCGTACCGAACCAAAATTTAATTTACTGATTACCGAATTACCGAACCGAATTTAATGGTATGGTATTTGGTATCTACTTTCAATTACCAAACCCGAATTATGAAAATACCGAATCGAATACTGAATGCCCACCCCTACCTATCACCGAATTCAGCAACCATCACAAACTCAACCCGTATCCTGAGAAACCCATCCAAAAACGACCCCCCAATCCAACCCAGCCTCTTTCCACACCCTAAGAAAACCCTCGAACCTTCTAGAAACAAGCTAGGCGTCACCCTCAATGTCCAAATTTCACAAATCTCAAAATAATCGGTACGGATTCATACCTTTTTGACGATTTTTAATTAGTTCATGAGGGAATTTCGCTTCCTTATTTTTTATTGGCTGATTATTTCGATTTATTGGAGGAAAAATCCAAAAATTAGAATCTATTTTGAATGGAAAACCTATTCGGAGCCCCAAAAAAATTCAAAATCCCTCATTGCAAATTCCAAAATTACCCTTAAAAGACCCCATTTTGCCATCTGTTGAAGCCCTAAAAGAAACCCTAGAGGTTTCTCTATAAAAGGCTGGATGGAGGAGCAAAAGGGGGGGTTGGGAATTTTGATTGGAGGGTGTTGAAAAAATTCAGGTTCGAAAAGAGAGAAAAAACAAAAAGAATCTGTCGGAGAAAAAATTCAATCTCTGTGGTAGAAATTCTGTTTTCCGAAAGTTCGTTGGCTAGATTAGAGCTTCAGGTTGAAGGCGAAAATGTTTTTTCTAGTGGTTGTGATTCCGATGAAGCTTCGAGTCCCGTTTTGCTGCCCTGAAAAAGGTAAACATACTCTCATCCCTTTTAATTTCGTCAATTTTCCTCTTCATCCCTTTTCTCCGTAGAATTAGTTAATCATTTAGTTGTAATCGTGATAGTGTTGGGTTTGTTTTCCGTAGAAGCCTCGTTAGCCGTAGGTTTTGCCTGTGATAGTGATGTTATGTTGTTCGTCGATTCAACATTCGTAGTCTGCAATAGGGAGTTGTCTTAGTTTTTCAGTGACTCTTGTGTTTGCTGATATCATTGTTTAAATGAGTTATTCATCCACTGTTGCCTGTTGTGGGAGTAGATAGTTTCGAAAATTCATGATTCACTAGTGTGTAAGCAGGCTGGGCTTGTCTAAATCTCGAATAATTTCGATAATCCATGTTTGGCGTGAACATATTTCGATTTCCAGCATAGTAAATAAAGAATTTTGTGCCATTTCCAGACTCGATGTTAATATGTGCTCATTGATTTCATTCTGATATTTTCCTTTCATGTGTGCTTATTGTGTTCAAAATGCATAAATTGACTTCACAATTTATTTAGGTTTCTTTGACTGAGTTCAACCGAAGCTAAGACGGTAATTTGGTTATCTCGACATGTAACATTGAACTATGTCAATCAAACAGCAATTTTTTTTAAAACAGTTGATTTTTTCTTGTTTTCCTTTGCTATTTTGATCACTTATATGCTTCTTTGATATACCTGAAAGCAAGGTTCGCCATTTCTTTTACTGGCTGCCCATTTGTTTCTGCTTTCTCCTTGTTCATTCGATTATAGTAGAATCTCCCTCATATCCTTTGATCCATATTATCATTGGGAGTGGAAGGGCTGGTTCATGAATGATGTGCGTTTGGTCCGAGGATCCTCCCACGTCACTTTTGATATATAGAAAAATCCTCACGGTGTGTCAAGGGAGGAGAAGGATAAATTTGGGGTGTATTTCTTTACCTATTTTGGATCAGTTATATTTTTGTGTTTAGTGAAACAACGCACTTGTAGTATGTGTTCTGTGAGGATTTCGTTAAATTGCCTTCGTAATAGCTATTTGTTTACATTCGACTGAAGGATCGAGCAGTTCTCTATATGTTTCCGT
>NW_025889049.1:19320-39973 GCF_002878395.1 Capsicum annuum
GGTAGTTTTACTATTTCATGGACTTTGGGAGGCATATATTTTGAAAATGCACTTTGTGATTCTGCAGCTTCAATAAGTTTGAGGGCTTTTTCTATCAGTGAGAAACTGAATCATGGTGAAACTAAAGGAACAAGAGTCTCTCTTCAATTTGTAGATCAAAGTATAAAAAAAATCAAAGGATTTTGTAGTACTTGAGATGAAGGAATGTCCAAATGAATCAATAATCTTGGAAAGACCATTTCTTACTATTGATAGAGCCACCATAGATGTCCATCAAGGATAACTAATTTTACAAGTAGATGAAGAAAAAAATATTTTTTATATGCAAAAGATGATAAGATTTTTTTAAGATAAGACATCATCATCATGTTTTTTAATTGATATAATTAGCAATCTTACAGATGAATTTAAGGGTGATTAATTAATTTTAGACTCAATAAAAAAATATCTAACCATGTCAAGCACTACATTGGATGATGATCCTATCATGAAAAAAGAAGTTGAATTATTAGAATGAGATTCTGAGGACGATGAGATGCAACTAGAGAAAGTTCAATCAAAAGTTGAATTCAAAATTCTTTCAATTCATTTAAAATATGTTTATCTTGAGCAAGACTCATTTTTAATAATTATTTCATCTTCTCTAACTACAAAATAGAAAGATAGTTTTCTTGCACTATAATGTACACACAAAGGAGCTTTGGGATGGACTGTAGCAGAAATCAAGGAGATTAATCCGGCTACAAAATTCTCATGGAGGACAATTAGAAGACAATATTCAAACTCAAATGAGATTGAATCTAGCAATGGAATAAATGGTGAAAATAAATTAATAAAACTTCTAGCGGCAGGTATCATCTACCCTATTTCTGACAGTTTTTGGGTAAGTCCTGTTCAGATAGTATAAAAAAAGGAGATATGACAGTCATAAAAAATGAAAATAGTGAACTCATACCGACTAGAATAGTTACAGGATGGAGAGTCTGTAGTGATTACATATGTCTCAATGGTGCCACCAGAAAAGATCATTTTCTTTTATCCTTTATTGATCATATGTTGAAAAAATTTGCAGAATATAGCTTTTACTGTTTTCTTGATGGCTATTCAGGTTATAATCAAATATCTATTGCACCTGAATATCAAAATAAGACAATTTTTATATGTCCTCATGGAACATATGCATATACAAGAATGACATTTGATCTATGCAATGCCCCTGCTACATTTCAACGTTGCATGACAATAATTTTTTTGACATAAATAAAAAATTTCTTGAAATTTTATGGATGAGTTCACACTCTTTGGCATGATATTTGAAATTGTATTCACCATTTGAACCTAGTTCATAAGATGAGTAGAGACAAAATTAATTCTTAACTGAAAAAATATCATTTTATGATAACAGAAGAAATTGTCTTAGGATATAAAATCTCTAGTATGGGAATTGAAGTTGGCGAGGAAAAAGTTGATCTCATAGCAGGATTACCTCCTCTTACAAGCATTAAAGGTATTAAAAGTTTCTTGATCATGCAGGTTTTTACATAAAAAAAATTTCAAAAATTTTAGAATCTCTGACTAACCTTTTAATGAAAGATGTTAAGTTTGATTTTTCAAGTGATTGTTTAAAGGCATTTGAAACTCTTAAAGACAAATTATTAACTAAGCATGTAGTTATATCTCCTGATTAGAACCAATCTTTTGAGGTCATGTGTAATGTTAGTGATACGACTGTGGAAGCTGTGTTAGGATAGAGGAAGGATAAATTTTTTCGTCCTATTTACTGTGCCAATAAGACATTGAATGAGGCTCTATAGAATTATATCACAATAGAAAAAATTATTTACAGTAGTATTTGCATTTGATAAATTTTGTTTCTATTTGATAGGAACCAAGGTCACTATTTTTACCGATCATGCAGCTTTATAATACCTCATAACAAAGAAAGACGCTGGGCCTAGATTGTTAAGATGAATTTTACTTCTCTGATAATTTGACCTTCAAATAAAATATAAAAAGAAAATGGAGAATCAGGTATCCGATCATTTATCAAAGCTAGAAAATCGCCCTCTTGAGTCTTGTGAAATAAAATAAGAGTTTTATGGTGAAAGTTGTCACGACCTAATTTCTTAAGTCGTGATGATGCCTACATAACCCACCTATAGGCAAGTCAAACTCATAGTCCGGAACAGCTAGTAACGGACCACCAAATAAAATAAAGAAAGAACGCCTTATAAATATGACAAAAATTTAAATACATGAATAAATCCCAAAACCTGGTGGTATCAGTACAAGAGCTTCTAATATAATAAGAGTACAAAAGTAAAATAGATGAAATAAATTACACTGATATAACTTATCTCCGAATACAATATAGAGACTAGTCTATACATAAGAGGGAGGAAAATAATACTCTGAACGTCGGAATCTCACTCGATATCTCCAAACCATAGCTGCTCCGCATGACGCACACATCAACAACGATATCCCGTACTATGATCTGCAGGCTGCAGAAGTGTAGTATGAGTACCAAACGAATGGTACTCAGTAGGCAACTGCCAACTAAGCTCCAAAGATAAAACAGATATACGCAACATATAAAAAGAATGGACACTACACCCAAGAGTCGAGAAATCATATAACAAGCCAATGAGATAAAAAAGAACAACTATCTTGTTCATATCCAATATACTAACATAATAAGGCTAAGTAAGTAATAAGGGTGCACTATCTTATTCCAGCCGTATTTAGGAGTCTCAACACTGTACCGTCTATCTTTGGCCAATATATGAATAAAGAATGGAAGAAGAATATATAATAATATACAAGGCCAAGGAATGAATATATAATCTGAACAAATGAAGGAAGGGATATACGGTAATACCATAGCTACATAGAACTATATCTATATATATATATATATATATATATATATATATAGATAGATAGAGAGAGAGAGAGATACAAGGTCATCTCAAAGCACAACCTAGATCATCATATCTTTATTTTAAGGCCTCCTTATAATCCTATCAAAATTTAATACTATCATGCTCAGGGTTTCTAATCTATATGGCTAGACATGAAATAATCATGCACAATAATGAAATCGTAAGATAGAAGAGGCAAAAAATATACCTCAAATCTCGACACCGATTCTATAACTAATCTATCATAAGCTAGCCATAAAAATAATCATAACAATGATAATAAAAATATCTATAACAACGTGAGTAACCAACTATTCCGGACAACTAAATACCTAATCGAGCCTATGCGTTTCCCCCACCGCCCCAGGCCCGAAAGGTTCAATTAGCACACAACAGTAGTTGGCATAGTCATCACTCATATCTATACAACCATCCTATACCGGTTGATAAACATAGGCGCATACTGGTGATAGGTGATGTGCATGCAAGAATGAATGCAAGGTACACAATCAATACCACAACCATTCTCCGAACTTGAACTAGGTATATATATCATCATCACAACATCCTCTATCCTTGCCAGTTATCAACATCATCATCATAGTCTCCTTTGGACTTATCGGGTATTAATATCATCATAACAGTATCTTCAAGCCTTGCTGGGTATCAATATCATCATCACAGTATCCTCCAGACTTGTCGGGTATCAATATCATCATAACAGTATCCTCTGGCCTTTTCGGGTATCAAAATCATTATTACAGTATCCTCCGGCCTTACGGGTATCAATACCATCATAATAGTATCCTCCGACCTTACCGGGTATCAATATCATCATAACCATCAATACATGTGTATAGATATATATATAATAGGGCATAGACTCAAGCCATGGCTAAAAGAAAGTAAAAACATAAGTCTGTTACCCGGAATAATCTTCGAAATAAATTATTGTAAAAATGTAAAAGGGTCACAATTTCTCATGATCGAAGTAAATAATAGTGTCAAGTCATGGACCGGAATCTGGATCGGTCAAATCTTTGAAAAATATTTTTAACCTCTTTTATACGTATAAATATTCCATTTAGTAGGCAATTATTATGTAAAGAAATCCATTGTTACGATAAAAAGTGGGTTTTAACCCTTATTTAGGAATAACAGTGTTAAGGTCGTATTTCAGCTAGGGTCTCATCAATACCGATATAATAACCATGAATGTACCGAATCTACGTATGCTATCACCAGTATTCAGTGAATGAAATCATAAGCAACATAAACATATATGTATCCATATTCTACAATCGTATCCTTTACAAGGATAAATACTTTCCGAATATCCAATCAATATCATAAAATGACCCCTAACACAATAATATGTCCGAAATAATCACAACATCGTACTCACAGACTTAGGCCCAATAATAAAAGACAAGCCCCACAAGGGTTAAAGTAAAGTGCGGGCCCCACGAGGGCTTAAGTAAATAAGATGCGGGGAAGAGCATACCTTCATAACCCATCATTCATCGTCAAGGAAAATTTATCCATGGATATATGAATGTATTTAACATGAATAATACAATGCATTATCGAATTTAACATGGTTAGTAGCATAGTTTCTCATGTTGTCAATAAATATACTTTCTAGAGCCTTTAGTATCATGACTCACAATATTAGCAACAAGAGGGATTTCTAGCCTAATCACTAGTTTGGTTACTAGGCAAAGTATACCATTAGTAATATCATAGTCCGAAGCCCGAAATAGTAGTCTAGTCAATGATTTAAATGATAACATAGTCATGAGCTTAATTAATAGCATAATTCATAGCTACACATTGCATTAACGATAATGTAGTCAACAACCATAGATATCACCTCAAATACTATCACCATAACTTATTTACCATGGTTATCCAACATGCTCCCAAGGTCATTCTCTAAGCATTTAACAAGTATCTAAGGTCTTCAATGGAACTATATAAATCAAAGCTTCAGGTGAGTCAAGATCCCACTTCTAATCCTCAATTTCCATAATTAGGCAAACTGTGCCCCAAACTAAGCTAAGGTATTTAGTTCAACTTCTAGATGTCAAGTAAGCCATAACCAATCCTAAGATACGAACTTCACTTAGAAACATGGGCATTTAAGCCAACACTACCCAAATTACGGTGTCAAGATCACTATAATAGTCCAACTAAGGTTAAGCATACTAACCATGATTCAACATATAAACCACATCCCAAACCTAGCATACTATCATATCCATGCTACAAATTAGCTTAACCTAGGAAAAAGTCAATAGGGTTCTAAAAGTATCATGAACATTCCACTTTATGGGTCCAAAACCATCATCTAATTCCCCAAATATCAATAATCAATACAAAGTTATTTTATTCATAATCAAGACTAAAATTCATATTCACATTCCATACATAACACACATCATCTTCGAAGAAGAGTAGGTAGAAGCCTACCTCAAAGCCGAACCACAAAACCTCATATCATTCACTATGTGCTCGTCTTCACTTCATAATCCAAAATGTCATCATGCTATCAAAAGCTCAATCTTATCATCAATACAAGTCTAACGATACCCATATTGCACTATTGTGCTTTGGGTCCCAAAACGACACCAAAAACCCCAAGTGGGTCTCACTTACGGAAAATGCATTTTTGAGGCCAACCTAACACCGACACATCATTAAGGAATCAAATCCTCAAGAAATGAGTGCAAACAAAGCTAAATTTGAGCTAAAATCAAGCCGGGATTTTGTATCAAAAACTAAGAAATTCATCAATAATGTGATGGAATCTTACCTTAATTTGGATGATAATCGTGATAATAGATGATAATCAAACTCCTAAGTCACCCACACAACTCAATTTTGAGTTATCATACCCATTTAGGATTTTAGGCTCTCAAAGATGAAGGGAAAATGCCCAAATTCGCAACTTTCGGGTCTATTTATAGACCCCATGGGGAAGAGATGTGGTATCCTCCTGCTAGAAAAGTCAAAAACTTATTTTTGACCCTCAAAGCTCATTCTGAATCCAAATAAAAATGATCCAGTAGTGAAATTTGAGTGCAAACCACATTTCAAATCCATTGCAACCATCAAAACTTTCATCCGAGATTATTATGGGGCCCACACCTATAGTTTTATTTTTCATAAATTCGCTCAATAATCCAAAATAAGTCTGGGTGCCTTGGGACCTGAACCAAGGGCCCCCAGTCTAAAATTGATCTTTCAGATGCGATGGAAAAGTAGAATTTTTCATCCAAGGTTATTTCGATCAAATGTGGGTCCCACACCCATATTCTCAATTTTTCCACTTTTTTACCAATAGGTCAAAATGAGCTCGGGTGCATTAGGACCCGAACTAAAGGCCTGCCTAGCCTCAAATCAATATTTTGATCTGTTGGTATGGTCAGAATTTGCATCCAAGATCGTTTCACTGAAGTTTTTAGCCGATGGCCATTTGGTACCAACAAAAACTTTAAAATAGAGAATTATTCTAAAAATCAAACGAACTGCCCGGTAACCAAACCATCAATCCCAGTAAGTCATAAATGACTTGTGGTAGCTATGGAGAAGACCTAACAACGAAGATAAGGGAAAATATGAAAAATGACTGAAAGGGTCATTATAATATCCACTACTAAAACAACTTTCGTCCCTGAAAGTCAACAGATAGAAAGAATGTCAAAAGCTCAAAAAGATGAGGTATTGAACCGCATGCTCCAAGCATGACTTCCTTGATAACCTCAATGAAGAGAAAATGCTTCTAAGGAATTTTTCCACAGGTATCCCTTTTTCAATCAATACTCCCATTTTACTTCCAAACAGTTAAAACTTGACTTCAACCACTAACTGGCCTCCAATTGAACCGAATAGGCTGATGCACACAAACTGAACCACAACATATTAATACCATCTTGATAGAAGCATAATCCAACCAAGGTTTATCCAAGCCTAAAACAATCCCAAGACATGAGTCATACCACCGACTCCAAATCCAAATATAACCTTCCTTTACCATCTTACACCTGGTATCCTATACAAACCAGGAAGAAATTACCTAAGCCTCGTCCGCGTAATCTCATCATAGAGAACTCAAAGAACTGAAGCTAATCCGCTAAAAGTCTATATGGTAACCATAAGCCTAAGCTTATAAGGCGCTATTTGGGCACACAAATGGAGATAATCAAGGAATGAAATATATGCCAATGTTGCAACCAGTCCAAATAAAAATCAAACTGAAATCTCAAAGTATCAAGGCATAACTAGTCATCACTAAACATTCCGCTCCAGGATGTCTCATCTACCGAGAATGAAGCCATACTAAATCCAACTTGAGTATATTAGTCCCACTGAGTATATCATCCATAATTTCTAAAGAAAATTGAAACTCGAGGTCAAAGCTAAAAGAACCAATACGGGGACCGTGGGCTATTATCTGAACACTTATATACTCTAATCAATCCAAAGTTGAGAAGACCCAATAGGAAACCACAGAGTAAGCTCAGCTTGCCTATAAATGAAATCTGAATTGAGATAAGTCCCAATTAAAGCTACACACAAGATCTACAACACCAGGCTAAAATCTCAATACCGAGGCTGAATCGCTTAATTTCAACTACCCAAACAAGACCTAAAGATGGGTAGGCATTCATAAACCAAGTTTATCATAATTTCTAAATCGCCATTCAAGGATGTCAAGTCAAAATTGAACCAATAAGCGTATATCATTGCCAACCATTCAAATTGACTTTAATATCTAAATCTGACACATCCGAGATAAATCATACCAAGCCACAGTCGAGATATATCTGAAGAACAAAAATCTCCACAGGGATAACCATCGACTAAAAATGCAAAAAACTAACTCTATATCATCTAAAGGGTACGAAATATAACCACAAAATAGAAATCATGCAAAAGGATGAATCACTGGATGAAAATGCAAATAACCCACTTCATATCCGCTGGAGGGCATCAATAATCAATATATGCTCAAAAACTCTCCAAGGGTGCAAACCACACTAGTAATGGAAAAACTCTAGCAACTCAGAGAAAGGAAACTTTAGCTGACAACTACTCAATCCAACACTTCATCTCGACAAGGGTAGTCATTGACACATATTATTAAGGAAAAACACTCTACCAAGCCTCATTAGGCCTTACGAACTCTGAAATGGAGATTTCCCAAATCCACCTAAGAATCACATCATCGAAGAAAAAACATACCAATCTCAAAACCAAGGTTAAAGACAAAACCACCACCAGAAAATCAACAACTAGAGATAAAGAACTTCCAATTTACCAACTCAAGAAGTGATCATAGGAAAGGCCACCCGCCTTTAACTCTACAACTCCGTTAGATAAAACCATATCATTGCAAAAAATAAGTATCCAATTTCCACAGTAATAACAAGGGGAAACCATCAAAAGGGAACGAGCCTAACAAATCCAAGAGATGAATTCATGATATCTCGGTATCAATATCAAAATTGCTATCGAATGATGAAATAGCCATAAATAAAGAACGAACCTCAAACTGGTCAATCTCACAAATGGGTTATATCAGAAAGGATAGCCAAAATAAAAACCTTCTCAACTAGGAGGTAAGTCTAAGAATCCCCAACCCAAGAACAAGCAATATGGCTAAATTGACAACTTAAGAACCACACAGAACCACAGAAGGTCAACTTGCCATCAATATCACAATACATCCCTAAATCAATCTAACACAACTAACCAAGAGGGAACACAATCAACCTTATAGCGCCAGGGGAAAGAAATCATCAAATCAGACTACATCCACCCAAGCCACTAAATATAAACCTCAAGAAAATAAAAGTCTAGCTAGATAACACTAGTCTATATAACTATCCAACAAAAATTAATTACATCAAGCAATAATATCAAATAATATCAATAACCTCAACAGTGGTAGCAATAGGAACAATAATACCAACATTAATATAACGAATAGGTAGTATCAGAATGAACATCAATATCATGTACCACTTAAGGGCCACAATAAGGCCAACATGCCAAGGTAAATGGGACTCAAACCCAAAAGCTACATCTATAGGAGAAAATATCTACACAGATCTACTCTAGCCACTATTAAAAGAGATAAATCATGAGAGTAGTCATTTATAATGAATTCAATAACAAGGCACATAATAATTAATATGAACTCATCAATGCGTATAATCATCAATAGGCATGAAAAGCCCAATACACATAATAAATGATAAATGTGAGAAATAAAAACACACCAATCGTGGTGATATCTGCAATCACACACTTGATGGACATAACAAAAATAAAATTGAACGAGTTTAACTCAAACTGACGGACTAAATCATCAACTAAGGGCCAAGTGTACTATCTCTAATTGAAGGTGCCACAACATTATGAGGCTGATCTAAATAAGCTGAATGACTAGAAATCCTATGCCGGGGATACTTTCTAGACCAGTAGTCAGTCTCTCTGTGGTTGTAGAAACTTCTGAAGCATCAACATGGTGGGGACACAAACTGAGTTCAAATGGCTGGCTAACTTACACTGAGTGAAATGTCTAGAATATTGTGAGATACTGCCCCTCAATATCCAAAATGGCCTCCAAATGTCAGGAGATCACTCTATATCTCCGAACCATGACTACTCCATATGACACACACATTAACGATGATATCCCATACTATAATCTGTAGGCTGCAGAAGTGTAGTATCAGTACCAAATGAATGGTACTCAGTCAGCAACTGCCAACTGAGCTCCAAAGATAAAGCAGATATACACAATATATAAATAAAATGGAAACTACACCTAAGATTCTACAAATCATATAACAAGCCAATGAGATAATAAAGAACAACTATCCTGTTCATATCTAATAGACCAACATAATAAGGCTAAGTAAGTAATAAGGGTGCATTATCTTATTCCAGCCATATTTAAGAGTCTCAACACTATACCGTATATCTCTGGACAATAAATGAATAAAAAATGGAGAATAATATATAAAATGTACAAGGCCAAGGAACGAATATACAATCTAAGCAAATGAAGAAAGAGATATACTATAATACCATAGCTACATATAGCTAGATATATCTAAAAGCATGCCTAGATCATTATATTTTCATTTTAAGGCCACCTTATAATCCTACTAGGATTTAATACTATCATGATCAGAGTTTCTAATCCTCGTAGCTAGAAAATAAATAATCATGCATAATAACAATCATAAGATAGAAAAGGCCAAAAATATACCTCAAATATCAATACCAGATTAATAACTAATCTATCAAAAGCTAGCATAATAATGATCATAACAATGTTAACAATAATATCAATAACAATGCGAGTAATCGGCTATTCCAGACTACCAAATACCTAATCGAGCCTATGCATTTCCCCTACTTCTCTAGGATCGAAAGGCTCAATAAGTACACAATAACACAAGGCATTATCATCACCCATATCTATGCGATCGTCCCATACTGACTAATAGACATAGGCATATACTGGTGATAGACGATGCGCATACAAGGTACATATTCAATATCACAACCATCCTATGAACTCAAATATTTATATATATAATTATCACAATAACCTCCAACCTTTTTGGGTATCAACATCATCATCGCAGTATCCTCCGGCCTTGCAAGATATCAATTCATCATAACAGTATCCTCCGGCCTTGTCGAGTATCAATATCATCATCACAGTATCCTCAGGCCTTGTCAGGTATCAATATCATCATAACAGTATTCTTCACCCTTGCTGGGTAATAATATCATCATAACCATTGATGTGCTATAGAAGTATAACACTTTCGATGCTTAAAACTATGAAAAAATGCAAAGTTCTTAGGATGTTTTGTTAGATATGATGCGTTTTGGGTATGTTTTCTAGGAAAGTATATTTTGGATGATAAGTTCATGAAAAAGAGGAAAAATGGTGTTTATTCTACTTATTTGATCAATATTGAGCATTCATGACACTTTTTGGATTGTACGTGACCAAAAAATGTGATGAAAGTTAAAGATTTGAAGCTTTGTTGTAAGCGTTGGAAGGACTAGCACTTACCTATGTCTACATGTGGACTACATATAGCACATGTGGTCTGTATGAGGCTAAGGCAATTGCTAGACTTGATTATCTAGGGTGGAATTGATGATTTAGAGGGTGAAAGAGCTAAAAAAACTTTCAGCACTTACCTATGTCAACATGGGGATTGCATGTAGAACATGTAGACCATATGTGGGAAAAACATATGTCAGAAGTCCAAACTTCCAAGAGCAAAGTTGCAGGATTTTTTGGTCTGAAAACATACGGTGGCCACATTCACCCAACCCCATGCTGCACGTGCCACATGCGCCAAAGGGTAGGCTGATGTGGACACCATACGTGGTCACCGATCCTTTTTTGTCCAGGCTTTAATTTTAGGGTTCCTCATGTACTATAAATAATCCTTATGTTTTTTTTAGTAGAAGTGACACACTCTTGATACTTACAAACATATTTTGATTCTACGATTTGATTTTGGTATTCGAATTCTCTTATATTGATTTTGGTTGATTAATTCAATTATGATTTTAGGTTTTTACTTGTGATTATTGTGATTTCATCTTATGATTTCAATCATGAATGTTGTTGATTGCTTTACAAGCATGAGTGTCTAAAACCCTTAGCTAAAGGGTTAGAAACCTTGGCAGATTGACAAAGTAGGAAAAATACTATTGTTGTTCTGAACTGATACCCATGCATGCATTGGATTATCTTTACTTTAATAGATATATTAGCAGTTGCAAATGTTAGGATCCTGCCTAGATTATTGCTGCTTACTCCAAAAGAGGAGTAACTACTAGGAAAAGATAACTACAATAATAATTTAAAGTTTAACTGTCGATCCACACTACTAGGTATTATCTAAGTAAGAAGGTTAGCATTTATCTAATAACTAGAGAATAAAAAGGTAATAGTTAACTGGGATCAAGATAAGGGTTAGTAAGGCAACATCCTAAGACTCAAAAGGTAAAGGGTAAAATCTATTTGCTCGTCAGAAAGACTGTAGATGGTACATAACTTATCAGATTCTACATGTACGGTATTAGGTTGGTTCAATAAAGCACGATAAGCCTGCAGAGTTGAGAAGATAGGGGGACACAATCCTAGTGTTCACCTATGACTGATTATAAACAAAGTTGATATTAGTTACTAGTTTGATATTGCTACTCAAAACCCCTCATTTATTTTCCATTTTTGTTTGTTTATTACAACAGTTAAGTGCAAAAATTCCATGTATATCCTTAGGATTTGACCCCAATATTTTTTGGGTTACTATTTTTAGCAGTGATCGCATAATATTCAGAGTGATGGTGTGGCTTGGGCATGACCAAATTTTGGTGCCGGTGTTGAGGAATACGGTGTTGATTTATGAATTGAGGTTGTTGCAGTTTATGGGTCTTTTTGTTTCTTTTTGTTAGGTATACGCCAGTGTATACCTAACACACAGAGTGGAGGCAATCTCTTACTCCTAGTGAATCATAATCCAGAGAGGATCCTACAAATACCTAGTAGAATAACGGAACATAAAAAAAGTGATATCCTTGAAGGGGTTCATGATAATGCATCTTTCTGTCCTTCTAAAGGAGTTTAGGATATTATTGATCAGTAGACAAGTGCACTTTTAGCACAAGCTACTAATGAGAGAAGGGTAGTAGAGGAAGCTCAATGGATAGCTATGGAGGCAGAGCTAGTTGAGCAGAGACAAGAAGTAGATCACCTAGTAGCACTCGGTGGAAATCAGAATAGAGCTAGAGGTGGTCATGTTCAAGTAATCCCAGCATATCAGTATGTGCAACCATATGTAGATGATGAAGATCTAGGATACATTAAGACGATAGAAATTGGAGCCATTATCCCTTATGTTCTACCCCTGATGTCAAGTTTAATATCTCTAGTCTATGATCCAGCTCCTATAATAGAAGGGTGTGTTTACGAGGTTAACTACAGATAATGTAAACATGCATCTGGAAAATGTTATGGGGATATACACTTCATATACCATACCGGGGTAGATCAAAAGGCACTTAGACTGAGGGTATTTTCTTTTTGCTTACCAGAGAAGCATCTTTATGGCTGGGGAAACTTCTAAGAGGATATATCACTACATGGAATGAGTTACGTAGACAATTCTTGAACAAGTTCTTTCCTCTCTGAAGGACGAAATTTATAATTTCAAGAAGCTAAAATCAAAATCTATGTACGAGGCATAGTTTAGGTTCAAGAAGAAGCTTAGCATGGTGCCCAACCACCATATTTTATGGACAATCTTGTTGGAGATATTCTATATAGCCCTGACTATCACTTCCAGAGCCATGGTAGAAACTATCTTTGAATGATCTTTTATGAGATTATGATGGGAGATGTCTTCGAGTATTATGGATCAAATATTTTTAACTAGCTGAGGTTGGGAAACTCAGGAGGTTGAGAGAGGTTCTGAAATTTATGCCATTGGATCTTTGGGTGAGTATAGAGTGACCGAGGATACTGTAGCTTAGAGATTTCACTATTTAGGATTGATATTGGTGAGTTGGCCAAGCAATTCATAGTAATAAATTTTGCAAAGGTTCATGCTGTAGGGGCACAGGGTGTAACCTATAGGATTTATGAATCTAAGTTAGAGGAGGAGGAAAAGTATTTGGATCATCAGTTGGCGGGTTTTCGAGCCCAAGGGCAAGAAAACCAAAGTCGAAACTATTTTGATGATAGAGACAAATACATTCCACCTTGCAGACGAGATGCGGAATCAAGAATTAAAAAAAATTGTCTAAGCTGATGAAGGGTCAAGAAATTCAAGAAACTTGCCTTAAAGAACTCAAGGTTGATATTTTAGGATTGACCCAAAAGGTTTATCAAGCAATTGGAACAGCAATATGGGCAAATCTCTGCCACTTTGGCTCAAAGACAGTCAAGTGCCCTTCTTAGTAAAACTGTGCAGAATTTTAGCAAACTTATTCAGTGTTTAGCTATTAATACTAGGAGTGACTCCTCATCTGATAAGCATTTTCTGCCTACTACTAATGAGCTGAAGAAGGATAATATTATTGTTGATGAGCTAACTAAAGTTGAGTTTGAGAAGCTGACTTATAGTGATGATGATTTTGAGAGTGATTACGGTGATGACATAGGTTCTTACAAATATGCCCCTAAAATGCTAGATCTTGACTTAAAGAACAAAACAATACCTCCTGTAAAACTATCTATTGAGGAGCCACCAATATTAGAATTAAGGAACATCTTACTTGTGGTATGTATTCTTAGGGGCCAACAATACCTTACTAGTAATAATTGCAGTAGATTTGGCAGAAGCACAGGTGGAAACTTTGACATCAATATTTTAATAATTTAAGAGAGCTATTGGGTGGACCAATGCAGACATTATGGGAATTCCACCAGGTTGCACACATAAGACACAGCTTGAGCCGAACAACATTCTTAGTATTGAGCATTAAAGGCGAGTGAAACCTCCTATGCAAGAGGTAGTGAACAAAAATATAATCAAGTGGTTAGATACTGGGGTAGTTTTTTCTATTATAGACAACAAGTAGGCAAGCCCAATTCAAAGCGTGCCGAAGAAAGGGGGATCATAGTGGTTCCCAATGAAAAGAATGAATTAGTACCCATGAGGCCAGTGACTAGTTGAAGATTCTGCATGGATTACAAGAAGATGAACAAGTGGACACAAAAGGACTATTTCCCTACGTCGTTCATGGATTAGAAACTAGATAAACTAGCAGGCGGAGGTTGGTATTTTTTTTGACGGGTACTCAGGTTATAATCAAATCATGATTGCTCCTAAAGACCAAGAAAAGTCTACTTTTACTTGCCCTTATGGGACCTTCGTATTCAAGAGGATGTCGTTCGGATAATGTAATATGCCTGCCCTTTTTCAGAGATCTATGATGCCCATCATCTCTGATATGGTGGAAGACATAATCAAAGTATTCATGGATGACTTTTCAGTAGTTGGGTATACATTCAATAATTGTTTGGCCCATTCAACCAGTGCACTATAGAGATGTAAAGAGTGCAATTTGGTGAAAAATTGGAAAAAATGCCACTTCATGGAGAAAGAAGGTATCATTCTATCGCACAATATCTCTAAACATGGCATTGAGGTGGACAAAGCAAAGATTGAGGTAATTGAGAAATTGCCACCACCAGTGTTAGTTAGAGGCATATGGAGCTTTCTGGGTCATATAGGCTATTATAAGAGGTTCATCAAAGACTTCTCTGAAATTACAAATCCTCTATGCAAGCTTTTAAAGAAAGAGGTGAAATTTGTGCTTAATGATTCTTGTCTCAAGGCTTTTAAATGCCTAAATGATTGGTTGATTTTGGCACTCATTATTATGTCTCTTGATTGGTCTGCACTATTTGAGGTAATGTGTGATGCAAGTGGAGTGGCCTTGGGTGCTGTCCTAGGCTAATGAATAGAAAAGATCGTGCATCCCATCTATTATGCCAACAAAGCTTTAAACCACACACAAAAAAGTTATACAACAGAGCAAGAGCTATTTGCGATGGTTTTTTCATTCAAAATTTTTTGATATTATTTGATTAGGACTAAGATCATAGTTCACACTAATCATATAGCCTTAAAATATTTGATGTTGAAGAAAGATACCAAACCAAGATTGATTCATTGGGTTCTCTTACTGCAAAAGTTTGATTTTGAAGTAAAGGACCAAAAAGGAAAAGAAAATTAAGTTGCAGACCAGTTGTCCAGACTTGAGGAGGAGACAATATCAAAAGGCGGGGATGATCTCGAGATAGATGATGCTTTTCTAGATGAGCGGGTATTGGCGGCATCTCAAGATTTAATTCCCTAGTTTGCCAATTTTGCCAATTATTTAGCAAGCGATCTTATCCCAGAAGACCTATCCTTCTTGCAACGGAGAAGATTTATGCATGAGGTGAGGTAGTTTTTTTGGGATGAGTCATGCCTGTTTAGGATTTCTGTTGATGGTGTGATTCGGAGATGCATTCTATAGGTGGAGATGATGAGTATTCTGGAAGCGTGTCATTCATCACTGTTGGGGGTCACCATAGTGGCACATGCACAACTCACAAAATTCTGTAGTATGAGTTTTACTGGCCTACAATTTACAAGGATGCTCATGATTTTGTGTAATCCTATGACCAATGTATGCATCAAGGCAATATTTTACTATACCATGAACTCCCCATAACACCTATTCTGGAGTTAGAGTTGTTTGATATGTGGGGGATTGATTTCATGGGCCCATTCATGAGCTCCTATGGCATGAGATACACTATGGTAGCGATTGACTATGTGTCAAAATGGGTGGAGGCATTTATGCTTCCAGATAATAAAGGTGGAAGTGTCACCGCCTTTTTGAAGAAAAATATCTTTTCTTAATTTGGCACTCCACATGCAATTATTAGTGAGAGTGGGTCACTTCTGCAACTGCCTATTCAAAGCCTTACTTGATAGATATGGTGTAATGCATAAGGTGGAAACACCTTACCATCCTCAGACAAGTCGGTAAGTGGAAGTCTCTAATCGAGAGATAAAGTCAATCTTGGCAAAGATTGAGGACTGACTGGACTAGAAAGTTAGACGATGTATTATGGGCCTACCAGAAATATAATAAAACACCCATAGGTGCCTCACCATATCATCTTGTCTATGGCAAGGCATGCTATTTACTGGTTGAGCTTGAGCATAAGGCACTATGGGCATTGAAAAGGTTAAATTTTGAGTGGTGTGATGCAACAAACTTGAGGTTGATCAAGGTAAATGAGTTAGATGAATTCTGACTCCATGCTTATGAGAGCTCAACCATACTCAAAGAAAGAATAAAGCTGTATCATGACAGGAAAATTGACAAAAGAGTATTTGAACCCGGTGATTTGGTCTTGTTATATAATTCAAGGCTCTATTTATTTTCTGGTAAGCTGAAATCTATGTGGAATGGACCATTCACTGTGGTTAAGGTATTCCCACATGGTGTTATAGAAATAAAATGCAATGGTGAAATCCTGTTCAAGGTGAATGGGCAGTGAGTGAAGCACTACATGGGAAAACTGGAGAAAGTACAAGTCTTTGTTGAGTTATACCTTGGAAAAGTTTTAGTAGCCAAGGAAACTGAGTCGTGCCATGACAATAAATCAGGCGTTGTTTGGGAGGCAATACAAGGTACACTGACACTTAGTGTATCCCAGGTATGTCCTCATTTCTTTTGTTTTTTATTATTTTTGTACATTGGGGATAGTGTACTATTTTTTAGTTGGGGGTAAGGTATACCATAGCTGCCACAATTTTTTGTTACCATGCTTCTTTTCCCGTCGGCTGCGGTATGATTGTAGAATCAACATATCTAAATTAAAATTTGTGTCGTATTGTGTTTTGTTTTGTATTGTGTTGTGTTTTTGTATAATTAGGAGATTTTAAGTATTTAGGACAATTATCATGATATTGATTGATCTTTGAGAAAAGCGATTTTCCTCCAATATTGTGTTTTAGAACTATGTGAATTTATATATGTGTGAACATTGTGGATCTTGTTATGGCATTAGGATTAGGGACATGATAATGACTCGCTAACAATTGCATTAACCAGATAAGTAGGATCTTGTAATATTGACTTTATGCCATGTGTGTGTGAGATGCTACTTGGTTCCCTTTATGTGTTGAATTCAAAACTTGCCTGGTTAGTCTTTTCTAGGTTGAAGGATAGTCGGTTAGGAAAAGATCATAGGTCGTTTTTCATTTTACTCCACTTGTATCCTAAATGACCTTCCCAATGTGAAATAGTATCCCTTGATCCCTGTTTTGAGCCTTATAGCCTATTTTTCATGTTTCACCATTAATTTTCCCATTTGTGTTGCAATAACTTGTTTTGGCCTTGGTCCTCCTTGGATATTGTGCACCTCAACTCAGGCAAATCGCCTAAGTTGAGGGTGGATATCATAGGGGTGTATAATATAAAGTGGGTATGTAGAGGGTAAAATAAGAGAAAAATTAGTAGGGCTGGATGTGGTGGCAAAAAAAAAAAAGAAAAATTGTGAAAAAGTGAAAAATAAAGAATAAAAGACAACACCCAACCTAAATGTGCAGTAAAGAATTCAAAGGAGAGATACGATTGCAATAAAAAGGAAATTGGCTAATAAGTGAGACTCCAAAGTTAGTGTAGTGCCAAGGAGTCTTAGCCACTTGATATGTCCATATGTACCATACCAGCTCCAAGCCTACATTACAAGATGAGAAAAGTCCTATTTTCCTCATCTCATTCTTTCAAATATTCTTGTGGCGATGGATTATGTCTTAAGATGGGTTGAAGCCATTCTCACCAAGAAAAATGATACTCGAACTATGTATAATTTTATCAGAAAAATATTTTTATCAGATTCAGTATACCGTGAGTCATCATCAGTGATCAAGGAACTCATTTCATGAATAGACAATTTTCTGCATTACTGTCAAAATATGGTGTGACTCATAGGACATGAACACCGTATCATGCTCAAATTCAAGGGCAGGTTGAAGTTTCCAACCACAAGTTAAATAGAATACTTGAAAAAATAGTTGGAATTTCAAGAAAAGGCTGGGATTTAAAACTAGACGACGCATTATGGGCATATCAAACAGCATTCAAAATGCCAGTCTATACTATCTCATATAGATTAGTCTTTGAAAAGGCTTGCCATCTTCCTATTGAATTACAATACAAAATTTTTTAGGCATTAAAAGTATTGAACTTTGATTTTGACTCTGCTGATAAAAATAGATTTTCTCAAATTAATGAGTTGGAAGAATTGAGATTGGAAGCTGACATGACTATCAAATTCAAAAAAAATTAAAATTTAGAGACCAAGGTTCTTCTTTACAATAGCAGACTAAGGCCTCATTTGTTTGCACTTAATGGAGATCTGAATGGTTCAGACTTCAGACCATTAAGTGCATTTATTTTTTATTAAGATTTTAGCTCTTAATAGGTCTGAATAGGTCTTAATCATTCAAATTTAGAACAAAGTCTTAATAGGTCTAAAGAGATATTCTGGTTTTGGATAATATTCACCACTCTATTCATAATCAGTAGTCACAACCACTAGATACCTCAGCCACCGTTACCATTGTCAACCACCACCCATCATCACCAACCACCTCCACCATCATAACCACCATCGGCAATAAATATCGCTACCAACCACTATTATCAACCACTACCACACTTACTACCTTTATTATTCAAATTATATTCACCGCTACCACCGTCGTCAACAACACCACCATCATCAACCACTACCGGCCAATTCCTACTACTGGCCAACTCATCTATCACAACTAGCACTACCACTAACTACCACTAATACATTACAACCTTCACATATTTTTTGGCCGCCACCACCATTGTCACTAGTAACACCATCTCTATCACCACTTCAACCACTACCATCGCCACAATTTATCTCTACTAGAAACTATCTCCACCATCACAATAAACAACATCTCCAAGTAGTACCAACACATCATTAACCATCATGCATTCATGTTTCAGCTAACACAATCAACACCTCAAACTACTAACATCAAGTAACATCACATCACAACCACCACCACCACCATCAATCGCCACCATCATAACAGTTACTACAATAAAAGCCATCACAACTATTAGCACCAACATTTTTAATCACTAATATCAATCATTGTCACCGCAAATACCATTAAAAACCATCTCCACTATCACTAACAAACATAAATGACTTTTCTCAATTAAATAATAATTTTATTGTATTAAATTATATACTTTTCTAATATATAACTAATTTTTTATTTGAATCATATTTTTTATTTTATTATATATACAAATAAGTTTTTTTTACATATTCAGATGTTGAAAGACAAATAGTCTTAATCATCCAGTTTCCAGATATAGAGACAACATCTTAATCATTCAGATGTGCATTCAGATTCAGACGTCTGAATCTTAAAAAAATAAATAAATGCTGCCTAAGGCTTTTTTTAAAAAAAATTGAAATCCAGATGGATAGATTCCTACAATGTTACAAATGTCACTTCATATGGAACAATTAAAATTCAGCAGACCAATTGTAGAGACAAATTTAAAGTAATAGTCATAGGTTAAAATTATATTTTGAAGGGCATTTTGAGAAACAATCACTAGTTAATGATGGACTAATCAAGTCCACAATTAATAAGTCGAGCTGACGACATTAAACTCATAACTATGGTTCCTCACTTATACGTAGTCATTGAGGGTGAAACAATGGAGCCTTGTAATCTCAACATAGAATTGAGTAATTAAATGCTTAACCAATTGATCTAGTCAATATTCAGATTACTGTACAACCAAAATATTTCATGACTGTCTCTACAAAAACAGTGTCATCTACATAGGAGAAACTTTATGATGATCGGTATGCCTGAGTAACTCACTGATAAATCATTTAATAATGCAATTCATATGCCTACATAGGTAAATTTATTTTGGTTTATATTAAAATTAAAATGATTTGCTGAAATATTAAATTAGTTTATATATGATAAATTATAAATTTTATAATATATAATATTATATAATTTAAAAAAAAATTAAGAAAAACACGAGAGTAGTAGAATAGTTTTCTCTCCACTTTAGCATTTTTTGTATTC
>NW_025889050.1:0-36283 GCF_002878395.1 Capsicum annuum
TAGGGGATGATAAACACTTTTTTATGGTTTATATCTCTTTACTTTAGTTTTTTAATGGATTATATCATGTATTCAACTAGATTGATTACAGTTATGTCTATTAGTGGCTAAATGCCCCCTTTTCGGGGTTAAGGCCAAAAACATATTTAATTTTACTTTGAATTGAGTTTTTTTGGATTGATTATCATATTTGATTGTTTTTTATACTTCTTTTAACTATTTTAAGAATTCGTGACCCATAGAATACATATATTGTTGACCTTGTGAACACGGGAGGGGTAATAGGAAGATAGAACATGTGGATAGATAGAGTAAAGTTCTCATTCCTTTTTGAAATTAGGAATTTGAATGGATAGATAGAGTAAATTTCTCATTCCTTTTTGAAATTAGGAATTTAAATTAGCGACTAGGATAGGGATATACCTAGAAGCCTTGCTTGGTTCACATATAGGATGATATTTTAATGCAACTAAATGGATTATTACATCCCCGCTCAATAATGTTGTTGTAATGTCCATTTAGGTAGAAGGTTAGAGGTCGGGATACTATTACCATAAGATAAACACTATGAATCAACAACCAAGATAAGAAATCTAACAAATAATGTTCAATAGCATTCTATGATTGTATGCAGTGCCTTAACCCTGGGTTTCATCCATTGATTGTCTTAAGTCTTTACTTTTACACACTATTTACTTTACATTTAGTTTATAACTTTCAATACTCTCTTTTTTACATTTGCACTAATTTAATCATAATAGTTGAGCTAGAATTTGATAGTTGTTAAAAGAAGTCTCTGAGGTATTGATAATCGGCTTTATTAAAGACCATTATATTACTCTATGAGACCATGTACACTTGTGTGTTCTCTTGGGCGTAGTAGAAATGATGATTATTATTATAATATTATGGATACTGTATCATTCATTCTTATATTCGTATCGCCTATCACCAGTATGCACTTATGTCTATCAACCGGTATGGGATTGTTGCATATGTACAGGTGAGGACTATGCCTTGTGTTTTTGTATGTTGATTTAACCTTTTGAGGTTGGGCAGTAGGGGTATGTATAGACTCAGCTATTTCGTTGTCTAGAATAACTGGTTAGTCATATTGTTATTGATATTGTTATTATTATTGTTATGATTATTATAATGGGTAATTTATGATAGATTTGTCATTGGTTTAGTATCAAAACTCTAGGTATGTTTTTGGCTTCTTCTCTCTTATGATTGTATCACTATGCATGGTTATTTCATGTCTAACAATGATGATTAGAACCCTGAGTCTGATAGTATTAAATCCAGATAGGATTATAATAAGGTCTTAATATGAAGACACGATGATTTATGTTATTCTTTGAGTTGAATTCATATCTATATGTGTATAAATATATACCTAGCTATATATAGCTATGGAACTATCGTATATCCCTTACTTGAGTTGTTTATGTTGTATACTCATTCCTTGTCCTTGTATATTTATATGTATCTTCCTTCCACTTGTACTTTCCATATTGTCCCATGATATATGGTATAGTGTTGAGATTCATGAATATTACTTAAGTAGGATAGTTCATCCTTTTTAATCTCTTAGTCTTAATATCTTAGTCTCTTAGACATGAATAGGATAGTTATCCTTATTACCTTATTGCTTCTCTTATATCAATTCTGGATATTTGAAAGTATATTTTTATTTTATTTATATGTTATATATATATTCTTTATCTTTGGAGCTCAGTTCGCAGTTTCCTACTGAGTCCACTTATTTGGTACACATTCTACACTTTTGTAGCCTGTATATCATAGTATGGGTTATCTCCATTGATTGTGAATCATGTGGAGCAACCATGGTTTAGACACTTAGAGTGATCTCCTGATGTTCGTAGAATTACTTATCTCTCCCTTATGTATTAGACTAGTCAGTATGTTGTATTCAAAGATAAGTTATATTAGTATGTTTATTTGTATATTAAATCCTTTATTCTTGTTATATTAGGAGCTCTTGTACTGATACCACCAGGTTTTGGGATTATAGTACGTAATTATTTCTTTATTTCATGTATTCTACAATTCCTTCTATATATATGTGGTAATCCATTACTAGCCATTCCGAACTATGGGTTTAGCCTACCGACTAGTGGGTTATAGTAGGCGCTATCATGATCCAAGGAATTGGGTCATGACAAATTGGTATCAGATCCTAGGCATCACCGATGTATTTGTACAAGAGCTAAGTGCTTAGAAGGGTCCTGCAAATTCGTGCAAAGCTGTCCATAACCTATCTTTTGAAAGCTACACTGATATTCTTAGGAAAATCATTTCTTGACTTTGATATGTGTTTCAAGAGCTTTAGCACAAAATTAAATTAGATAGTCAGAGATGGATATCGAAGGTCTTCAGCGTTAGCCAAAGGATTTGGGCCAGCTTTACCTCTAGTAAAGCTTTGACTACTTTAGTCTTTGAGGTTCAGCAATGGGAATTTGAGTCATGTGGTAGACCTCTCACAACCATAGATGCCACTTGAGTCATCAAGCGGTTCTCAGGATAAAGTTGGAATCATTAGTGTTCATCAGGGATTTTTACTAAGTTATGAGTACGAGATTGGATTTCTTGAGTATTCCAGGCATATTCCTATGCTATATCCTTTTCATCCATACATTGGTGCTTGGATGTATTGGAGGACTAGCATTTTCTCTCCATTTGATATCATAACACTTGATAGCAGTTGGGTCCTATTTTCTTCAGGTTGTTGATTTTGAGATGACCATAGAGAAAACACGTTTTGAGACTTATGGAAGTGTTTGTAGGAGGCCATTCTATTAGGATAATGCTATTAGTATTTTACCCTAGAGTGAGCATTCTTTTGGTAGAGTTCAGCTTTACTTATAGTGTATAGACTTTACACAGGTAGTAGTTCAGACTATGTGTGGTTCTTAGATTAGCCATGATAATCATAGTGGGGAGAGTATCATCAAACTTACGTAGTTTTGGTAAGGTTCTTTGGGCCATAAGGGCCATTCTGGTTTATGAGGGATAGTATTTCAAAGTATTCTAGGATATTATTTTAGGTGTGGCATAATGAGACACCTGCTTAGAAAGTACCTCGGATATGAGATAGTTGATCAAACAATAGTTAGAATGTGTTCCCCGCTAACCTAAAGTTCTTGACATAGTCAATGATTATGGAAATGATGACCACTATAGTAGAGATCACTCTCAGTATTAGTTGGTCAGTCATTAGGACTTAGTTGTGTTTCCCTCGGATATTAGAGCTTTAGGTGTTATTGCTTTGGTAGTGAGACTGGTTCCTAGTTTAGAAAGTATCCCCGATATGGGATTTCTAGTCATTCAGCTAATCCAGTTCAGCCTCATGCTTCTATAGCATCTTCAATTAGAAATAGTGTGTTTGGTGCCGGTCTAAGTTTTGACTCATTTAGATTTATTTACTATACTCATCAGGCATGTGATTGCGGATTTCACCATGATAGGTGAGTCTTTCTTTCAATATTATTCAATATTATTACTTAAAGTAAATGGTTCTCGCTGGTTAGCTATGTAGACTAATGTTATCTTGGTTAGATTTTCATTTCTGGTGATTCTTATTTAGTGGCTTGAGTAGATATAACCCACTTTGATGATTCTTTCCCCTAGCACAATGAGGTTAACTATGTCCCATCTTGGTTAGTTGTATTAGATTAGTTGGGGGATGTATTGTAATATCAAAGGCAGGTTGATCTTCCATGGTTCTATTATGATTATAGGGTCGGCGATTTAGTTGAATCGCCCGTGTTTGAGTTTTAGATACTTAGACTTGCCTTTTGAGTTGCAAAGTTTTTTTCCTTGGCTATTGTTTTCTATAGAGACCATTTGTGAGATCAACCATCTTGAGGTATGTTCTTCGATAGTGACTATTTTATCTCCCAAGTTATGGTGTTGATTTTGTAATTGAGATGTTGTGGATTCATCTCATAAATTTATTGGGTTAGTTCCTTTTTGACAGGTTGCCCTTTTTATTAGTTTAGATATCAAATTCTTCTTTTTTACGGCATGGTTTTTCTTTGAGTGGATTTAGAGAGTTAGAGGCAAGTGGCCTTTCCTGTGATCGCTTCTTAAGAAGTCCATTTAGAAATTCTTCATCTTGTGTTGTTGATTTTTTGATAGTGGTTTTGAATTGGACCTTGGTTTTGAGATAGTTATTTTTTCTTTAAAGATATGATTATTCGGTGGATTTGGGAAGTCCCCATTTAAGAGTTTTTCTGCCTAATGAGTCTTGGTGGAGTGTTTCACCTTGATGATATGTTCCTGCGGCTATTCTTTGTCGAGACGGAGTGTTGGATTGATTAGTTTTTAGCTAAAGTTGTATTTTCCCTAATTGCTAGAGGTTTTACCATTTTTTGTGTATGTTTTGATAGTCTATGCCCTACAGCTATTATGGAGTGGGTTATTTTCATTTTCAATCGCTGATGCATCTTTTGGTATGATTTTTATTTTGTGGCTTGTAAACTGGGTCACGATAAATTGGTATCATAGCCTAGGTTTCCTAGTATTATTGGTACAAGTGCCAGTGTCTAGTAGAATTCTACAGTTTGGAATAATGACATCTATTTCTTATCATTGGGAGGCTATAGGACATTCTTAGAAGATCCTCACTTCCTTAACTCATTTCATGCTATGAGTATGAATTGGTTTCTAAAGATTTCTATGATTGGGAGTTGGCAGCTGTAGTTTTTGAGCTTAAGATTTAGAAAAATTATCTTTATGGCATGCATTGTCAAATTTTCACAAATCATCATAGCCTTATGCATCTTATAACCTAGAGAGAGGTTATTTCTAGAAAGCATTAATGGATGGAGTTTCCTAAGGATTATGACATTTGTATTTTGTATCACCTAGACAAGGTGAATGTAGTGTCTGATGCCTTAAGCCGAAAGGTAGTGAGTATGGGTATCTTGGATTCTATGTCAATTTCTCAGAGGTTATTGGTGTGGGCCATCTAATCCTTAGGCAACTTGATGGTTCGACTTTATATTTCAAACCCTTGGAGGATTCTTTGTAGTGTTAAGGTGAGGTATTCACTATTTCAGTAGACTTGGAGTCTCATTTTGAGGATACTATACTTTTCATTGTACATGATCAAGTGTAAAAGGGTAAGTCCAAGAAATCTACCATAGATTTTGAGGGTGCTTTGAGATTTAATAGATGCATTTTTGTTCAGAGGGTTGGTGATGTGATTTAGTTGATTTTTTATAAATCTCATAGCTCTAGGTATTCTATTCACCTAGGAAAAGCTATGATGTATAAAGATTTAAGGCAACAGTTTGGAGGTCAGTGGGGATAATACTTTGCTTTTGCAGAGTTCACATATAATTATAGCCACCATTTGAGTATTGAGATGACATCGTTTGAGGCTTTGTATGGTAGGCAATGTCATTATCTTATTGGTTAGTTTGAGTCCTCTGAGATTAGATCCCATGATATTGACTTGCTTTAAGAGTCGTTTGACAGGGTCAAGGTAATTTAGGATAGGTTGAGGGTAGCTTAGAGTAGATAGAAGTCTCATTCAAACCATACACTTCATGCCCTGAGATTAGGAGTTGGTGACCAATTATTTCTTTGAGTATCATTTATGAAGTGTGTTATGAGGTTCGGGAGGAAAGGCAAGCTCAGTTCTAGAAATATTAGATCCTTTGAGATCCTTCACACAGTTACAGATGTGGTACATGACTTAGCCTTACCCTTAAATATGTTGTTGTCCATCAAATTTTTCATATTTGTATGTCACTGTGGTACATTCCTGATGAGTCTCATGTGCTTCAGTGGAGCTTGGTTAAATTGGATGAGCAGTTGACCTTCGTGGAGGAGCCTATGCTCATAATAGCCAGTGATGTCATGTGGTTGGACACAATAAAGAGTCCAATGGTTAAGTTTTAATGGAGGAATTTCCCAATATAAGAGACTATATGAGAGATCGAAAATAAGATGTTGGCCCAATATCCTCACCTATTTGAGGCTTAAGGTATATCATCATCCATTACTATTGTAGATGAAAGTTCTTTTAGTAGTTGATATTGTAATGACCCTCCAGTTAATTTCCTGTATTTCCACTCATTTTTCCATTTAGAGCTTTCCTATAGCTTCTACAAGTCATTTATGAGTTGTTGAAGCTGAAAGTTCAGTTATCGGGCAGTTCATTTGATTTTTAGAGTCAATTCTCTATTTTAAAGTAAACATTGGTTAAAATTAGCAACTGGCCAAAAACTTCAATAAAACGACCTTGTATACGAATTCTAAAAGTCCTAATGGCTATGAAACATTGACTTTACGCTAGGAGGATCCTGGGTTTGTGTCTCGAGGCTTCTGGACTCATTCTAGGCTATTGGCTGGAAGTTAAGAAAAATGTCACGTGGGTTTGGGACCCACTTTCTATAGAAACTACATCGGATAGAAATTTCAACTGTGCAATTAAGTTTAGAATTATGAATTTGATAGGGTAGCATAGCTTGTTTGCATATAAGGGATTCCAAATAAATCCCAAGGGGTCGGTGCAGACTAATAAAAATTCCTAGTCTCCAGTTGGTGCATCTTCTTAGGTGCCCTATGTGTTGCTTAAGTTGAGGTCCACTAAAGCAGCCAGCCAACCTCTTAAGTATCGAGGCTGGGCCAGTTAAGGTCCGCTTAAGTAGAGCCCTTATCGTTTAAGAAACAATAGGACAGCTTAAGCAGTACGCGTGTGTGTGGGGGATGGAACAAAAACGATACTTGGCTGTAAAAGCTGTGACTGCTTAAGAGGTACCTAGGCACCCAGTAACTTTATAAATTCCAAACTTAGCCCGTTCTCTCCCATTTCCATCAGATTAGAACCTTAGAAGGTGTGAAAACTTTAGAGAAACATTAGCAGGTCATTTTGGGGTGTTCATAATATCGAACAACGTGTTTATTTTCTAAATTTCTTAGTAAGTTTTCATCTATTCCATGGTTAATTTCTCATAATTTCCCTAAAATCCCTAGAGTATTGGTGGGTTAATTATAATACCATTGAGCTCAAAATTTACCCAATCTTTATGGTAAATATTTCTGGAGCATAGAGGGACGTGTTGTCAATTTTGGTAGAGTGATTCCACAAATGGGCCCCATATTTTTACGTAATTTTGGACCCAAGCACCAATGTGAAATATGGGTATCAATTTTTTCATTTTGATGAGTAGATTATAATTTTGATATTGTGGATCTTGTGGATGTTTATCATCAGGGAAAATCGATGTTTTAGCAGATTTTTTTGACCTTTTCTTTGCTGTCTAGGTAGTCTAGGTTTGACTTCCTCATAGATTGAGCTAATTCATGCTATATTTATTATATTATGCTAAATATGGGATGGTAATTAGGACTTGAAAATATAATTGGTGTAAATAGCATTATTTGGACGATTTAGATTATTTTTGAAATCATAAATTAGGCATAATTGATGTGATATCGAAATATAGATTTTTCAATGCTTACAACTATAAGAATAAGCATGTACTTAAGGCTATTTTGTTGGATTTAAGGTGTTTTTGGAGTGTTTTGCAAGAAATCATGTTTTGGATGCTAATTTAATGAACTAGAGGAAAAAGGTGTTTTTGGCTACTTTTTAGTGCAATTAAGGATGTTCGAAACACTTTCTGGCTTGGTTGTGATAAAATCATGTCCGAGAGTTGACAAAGAGCTGAAAAGATGACTCCTGGCACCTACCAAGTCAACCTATGGACAACATGTAGGAACTACAGACTGTAGGTAGGAAAAGCAGGTACCAGAGGTCAAATTCCTGAGAGCAAGGTTATAGGATTTGTACCTGCGGTTTTCACCTATGCGCAGTGTCAGGAACGTTGGTACTGCTATCTCCGTATACCAAACCGCTGGTACAAAGAGTAGGTGGCCGCTCATAGTGATTTTCTTGGATCGTTCCAAAATCATTTCTTAAGGTTTACATGTATTCCCAATTACACTCCCATGATGGTTTTAAGTCCTATTATGTATGGGTAATTAAGTTTTCCTATTTTATTTAGGATTTGAACTCTAGAGTTTCTTGTAAAATATAGAAACCTTTTAGTCTTTGTTTAGTTTATTCATTAATTCATCAATTCACACATTTATATATTGAGGCAACTCAGAGGGAGGTCCTCTGGGGCCAAGCCCACAAACATCTTATTGTTCTTTATTTGTTATCCAATTTAATACTTTGGGATTTCTTATTTCATTATTGTAAGATCAATTTTCTAATTTTATATATGGATTCCATGATTGATCTCATAACTATGGACGGCTAATTCCCTTAACTAGGGTTGTGAAAACCCTTGCAGATTAACAAAGTAAAGGAATTGCCAAGTCGTTCTAGATAAAGATTGTTGCATGTATTGGGTTTTCTTCGTTCTTATTGATTTCTTAGCGGTGTCCAACATTAAGATACCACCTAGATTATTACTACTTACTCTAAAAGAGGAGTAGTGACTAGGAAAATAAGATCATAATAGTAATTTGAAGATAAACGGTTAATCCACGCTACTAGGTATTATCTAAGTAAGATCATTAACTAACATCTAATAACTAGAGACCCAAAAGGTAATACTCAACTGGAATCCAGGATAAAGGTTAGTAAGGCAACATCCTGAGACTCAAAATGTAAAGGGTGAAATCCATCTACTCGTCCAAAAGATTATTGATGGCACATAACTTATCAGATTCTACATACAAGGTATTGGAATAGTTGTTAAGTGCATGATAAGTCTACTGCGTTTAGCAGCCAGGGGGAACACAAGCCTAGTGTTCAGCTTAGATTGTTTACAAGCAAGAGTACCGATTTTTTTCCTTTTTCTATTTTAGAAAATCCCTCATTTTAATTTACCACACTACCTCATGATTACAATAAGTTCAAGACAGATTTTCAACTTATTCCCTGTTGGAGACCCCAACCTTTGTTAGGTTGCTATATTTGACAACGACTGCTTCATCCTTTAATTGGAGGTGTATTTTGGGTGTTATCAAATTTTGGCATCATTTTTGGGGAATATGGTCTTGGAATTCATAAATGAAGTTGTTGTATTTATTGGGTTTAGTTTACTTTTGTTTTGTTGATTTTTTTCCTACTCTTCTTGAGATGACAACCTGGCAAGAGAAAGTATGGAGTGATGATAAATTCTTATTTACTGATCTTTTTCTTTTTGATACAGTGCAATTCTGCACTAGTGTGATAAAAATATTGATGGAACATAATTAAAGCATGTTTGACATATTAGCACTCATGGAAAATAGAAGACACAATCATTTTCAAATGGTTGATAGGTTTGGCTTGGATATTTACAACCTAAAAAAAGAGTTGTATAAGAACAATGCTACGTGGAACGCCTAATAACTTAGTTATAGGTGGTGTAAGATTGAAAGAATTCTAAAATGCCAACTTGAGGAGTTGAAATTGGGGGAGTCTAAAATTGCTCATGCTCTTATGGATAGTGTCACTCTTAAGAAGAGCATACTAGAGTTATGTAGGAATGTAAAGAAGACTGCAAATCTTGAGTTGGGACGTGTTGGATCTTATTCAAATCATTTTTCAACATTGTGTTTGGATAGTCATGTTTTGATCGAGTCATTCAAACCTGAAGAAGAGAGCAAGGAGGAGGAAACATATGTCTATATTCTTGAATTTTCTAAGCCAGAATCAAAGAACTACATTCCTCACGTAAGGCCCAAGAAGTACAACATGCCATATCTATTTCTTAGGTCCATTATTTTTATTCCTCCACCCCATGAGCATAATGGGAAAGTAGAAAAACAATTAGGGGTGCAACTTATAAGTTTAAAGTGGAAAGAGAAATTTAAAGGACAACTATTGGGATACCTTGATGAAGTCTGAGTAATAAAGGTACCCATGGGCTTGAGGTTTGATTACTTAACCAAGCCCCATCAAACCTTGATGTGAACTCAGGCATTACTTGGGAGGCAACCAAAGGTATTTTTTTTCTTGAATTTGTGATAGGGTATTGGCGTTAGATCTCCGCACCAATGGTGACACGGGTATGTTCCTAACTCTTTTGTTTGGTAGAGGTTTGATGCATTGGGGACATCTATGATTTTTATTTGGGGGTGGGGCTTCTTATGGGTCTTGATGTCCTCTTGAAGATTTTGTTGTCTTGCCTCTTTTTCCCTGAGTCTTGTTCCTAGTAGAGCCGGCATGTTTAGGCATATTGTGTTTTGTTTCATGAAGTTTTATGGTTAACTAGGAGAAAAAAAAGTATCTAGGGTTGTTGACATATTTTGTTGATTTTTGAGATAAATGATAATACCTCTCCAATTGTCTATCTTTTAACTGTGTAATATGTATGCACCTATTGTGAATCTTGTTATGGTATTAGAATTAGGGACATGATAATCATTGCTAACAATTTCAAGAACCGGATAGATAGTAGATTGTGATGTAACCCTGTTCTATGTGTGTGTGAGATACTACTTTGTTCCCTTAGTGTGCCCAGATCTTACCATGTTATTCTTGATTAGGTTGTAGGATTGTTGGTTATGAAAGGATCATAGGCCTTACTTTATATTAGTCCACTTTTAGCCTACATGACCTTTCATGTGTGAATTATATCCTTTGACCCTGATCTTGACCCTAAATGCCTATTTTTCTTTTACACCTTTCGTCTTCCCATTTATGTTAGATTGAACTTATTTTGGCCCTAGTCCTTCTTGGATGTTGTGCACCTCAACTAAGGCAAATTGCCTAAGTTGAGGGTGGCTATCATATGGATGCATAATGTATAGTGGGTATGAAGAAGGGGAAAATAAGATAAAATGTTGTAGGACTGGGTGCGGTAACAAAAGAAAAGAAAAAGAAAAAGAAAATAATAAAAGAAAACCACATCCAACCTAAATGTGCATAAAATAATAAAAAGGAAAAATAAGGGTGGAATAAAAGACAATTGGTTAATATGTGAGACCCAAAAGTTAATATGTCCATATGTATCAAACCATCCCCAAGCCTACATTACAAGCCGACAAAAGTCCTATAGTGATACTAACTTGACTATCTGAAAGCTGAGGTAAAGAAAATAAGGGCATGCCTACGTTATTTGACATGCATTAATTGGAACCTTTTTTGTGAGTGTGAGTGTCTGTTTATTGTCCCTACATTCACATGCTTGATTTGATATATGAGTGAGTTGGACCCCTTTAATGTGAGCGTACATAGGTTGTATTACTAGATGCTTACTTGTTTTTGTAGTGTAACTTGTATATATGCATAGTTATTTATTGCTAATGTAATACCATATCTTGATTCCTTTTTGTCACATTATTGTGCTTCATTAATACACATAGTTGGGTTTTAGAAATATTAAACTTGGAGTGGGTAATGATCTTGAGATTAAATTTGAAGATTGACTGCCATTGGTATATATATTCGGTTTATCTTGGTTAATCATCGCCGTATTGTTTTGTTATGTTTTGTTATGTTTTATTGCTTGAGGACATGCAACTGTAACACCCCGAGTCTATACCTCAGACTCTACATGGTTCTATAATCACAAAGGACCACAAGCTAACCCATGACTGGTACTTTCTGCATTAACCCAATAATAATACTATAATATGCGGAAATGAGGTGGAAAACATGCCATAAGGTTCAAAACTATAATAAAACTGAATTTGGTATAACAATACCAAAACTAAAACGTCTGTTCGAAAATACTCTAGTCTAAAAATCCTTTAAACTATCTAAAATGTGGAGTTGATGGGACAAGTCCCAACTAACTCTGTCTATTGAAATGCTGAACTAATAATCATGTCCTCAAACTATAAGAACTCACCACTAACTCTGACTGCTGAAAATCTGTAACTGCTAGGGATGATCGGGAGCCCGTGTTTTTGAACCTATGATATAAAACATCATAGCATAAAAGAAATGTATGCGTCAGTACTTTGAATGTACTGGTATGCTAAGTGAGGTATGCTGAAATGCATCAGTTAATATGCATGAGCAATACTAACTGAACGACATGAATATAACTAAATGGGAGTACATGCATGAATACGTATACTGCACTGAGATTGTGATAACAATAGATACTGAGTCCGGATATTGATTAATTGATATCTGAGTATATTGATACTAAATTACTAATAACTGAATGATTGTATCTAATAGTCTTGATTTTGTGGAACAATACTGAGTTCCGTAATGAACTGAGTGACTGTTTCTGACAGTCCTGAATATGTAAAACAAAATTGAGTTCTGTGTCAACATTGAATCTAAAACTGAGACTGTAGGAGGTAATCATCTAACCGACATGCCCTTTCTAAATAGATTGGGATCCAACCTATAACCCCAGTTGGAAGGGTGTCAATATCATGCCATGAGTAAAGACAAGTTATGAGTTAACCCTCTCTAATAGGAAGCTCTTTTGTCAACCGTCACTGGTAGGAAAACTCGAATGAGATATATCAACCCTCATAATATTTGGCAGGAAGATATCTCAACCTACACTGGCTATGTAGTTCTATAATGCAGAGATTGCTACTAAGGGTCAAACCCTATGCTGGAAGGAATGACCTCTCCCTGGGTTAACTCGATGCTGAATCCTACCCCTATTTGAATAGACACTGAACTGATTCGTAGTTCATACTAGGCTTGACTGAACTGTTACTAATTATATTGTATAACTAAACTAAACTGAGTTCACTAAGTTCTGTTGACTAAAGAAATACTATTGAATTTTGTTAACTAACTGAATTTACTGATGTCTGAACTGAATACTGAACTGGAATGGACTGATACTGAGTCTACTAAGTTTCTCCTGAGTTCTATAACTGACTGAGAATATTACTGATCATAACATGACTGCTACTATCCTGAGACTGACCATGAATCTAGGTAATCAGCTAAATTGTCGGGAATTAAATACCCCCAGTACTCGATAGCATAAATTATAAGACACGGCATAATCTTTAAACATGATAAATAACTACTTGATCATCATTAATTCATTAGGACATTCTATCAAACACTTGCATAACATGAACTTGAATACACGCTAATCATGATATAATTTCATTATGTACTTCTCATGAAAAACTTCCAAACACTTGGAAGGCATTCTATATGCACATAATACTAATCAATACATGGGCATCACAATTTAAAGGCTTTAACATGAATTCACATTATACTACATATATGATAGTTGTTTTTACATAAATCTTGCACTGAATCACGAAATAGAAATCATATGAACATTATAATCATGAATACACTTGAATCCAATTAATAGAAAGCATAAAATCAAGCTACTTGAAGTTTAAAAGAGCTTCTTGGACTCCAAGGGTGGAAGAAACCCTTGAATGAACACTTGACATACCTTAGTGCTTGAATTCTGAAAGATTTGTGGTGATTTCTTGGGCTCTTGATTTGAAATTTGATCCCCCTAGGGTTTTTTTTCTTGAGAAATTTTAGAATAATGAATGAATTTAGCCTCTAAAGGGGATTAATCTAGTATTTTGGGAGTAGATAAACGTGGGGAAAAGACCGTATTACCCCCTGAGGATGTGACTTTTTAATGACTAAAAACTGAACTGTTGATGCAGACACCGACACACCGCATTATTGGCATCAACACGATAGCCAATGCACCGCATTGAGTCCACGTTGGTTCACTAGAAATTTCCACTTGGATAGAAGGAAAATATTGATCGACGCGATGGTCGATGTACTGCGCTGAGATATGGTCGATACACTATTTTGGATTCCCAAACGTGGTTCAAACGAGGTCTAAAAAATATGAAACTCATCCAGAAATACCTAATGATATTCCTGATCATGAATGAACCTAAATATTAAAATTTCAAGGTCAAAGAGGTCATGAAATATAGTTTCCAACTTACGAAGGACAAAATGACACTACGTCTGATACTTAGCTAGAATTTTCCAAGTCTGGGACCCTTTAGCAAGCTGAAAAGACTAAGTTGAGCTTAGGATTTTATGGGGTCTTACAATATCTCCCCCTTGGGAATATTCATCCTCGAATAAGACTGATTAAACTGAGAATATTAATAGACTTGATTTAGACACTAGACATGTACAACTAAAGATTTATTTCATAACTTAAATTACTGATATACTGAATTATTATTCTAAATATTCATGTATGTTGCCTGAGTACATAGTTGAATAAAATTCATGAATGCGTGACTAGGATTACCAAAAAGCCGATTTTATATATACTGAACAGGCATGAGTACATAACTGAAGCGTTTCATGAATGCATGACTAAGTATGCAACGTTAATTGATACCAAGTTGGTAGCTATATTTGAATATGAGACAAAGTAATTCAAAAAAAAATTGTTACCTTAGGCTGAGTTTGAGTTTAAGAAAAAAAAGTAAGGGTACTTGGTCTACATGTCTGCCTCTGTTTACCAAGTAGCTCCCTTAGTGGACTGATTCCACCAAAGAAGTTTGACTAGAGAGACTTCTTTGTTCCTCAGTCTGTGAATTTGATAATCAAGAATTTTGATTGGGATCATTTCATAAGAGAGGATGTTCTAAATATCTATGCCCTCTATAGGGACTACGACTGCTGGGTTACCTATGAATTTCTTAAGCAAGGAGATATGGAACACTAGATGCACTGAAGCTAAGTTTGAAGGTATTTTAAGCTCGTAAGATACCTTTCCTAAACGATTGAGAATTTGGTAAGGACCGACATATGGAGAACTGAGTTTCCCCTTTTTGCCAAACCTCTTTACTCCTTTCTTAGGAGAGATTTTCAAATACACAAAATCACTAATCTCAAACTCGAGAACCTTTCTACGTACATCTACGTACGATTTCTATCGACTCTGAGGTGTCCTAAGCCTTTCCCTGATCAACTGAACTTTCTCTAAGGTATCAAATACCAAGTCAGTACCTACCACTGTGGCCTCACCCATTTCAAACCAACCAATGGGAAATCTACACCTCCTCCCATAAAGCTCCTCAAATGGAGCCATATGATTGCTGGAATGATAATTGTTGTTATACGCAAATTCAATCAAAGGGAAGTGGTCGTCCCAACTATGTTTAAAGTCTTTTGCACATGCTCTCATCAGAACTTCTAAAGTCTAAATTGTCCTTTCTACTTGATCATATGTCTGAGGATGAAAGGTGTACTGAGGTAAACTCGTGTACCAAGACCTTTTTAGGATACCTTCCAGAAATAAGAGGTGAATTGGGTACCTCTATTTGATATAATGGACAACAGAACACCATGCAATCTGACCAACTACCTGATATAGAGTTTGGCATAATCCTCGATTGAATAAGAGGTATGGACTGGTAGGAAATGGGATGATTTGGCCATTCTTTCTATAATGATCCAAACTGAATCATGCTGATGAAGGGTATGAGGCAAACCCATCATAAAGTACATGTTCAATTCTTCCCATTACTATGTTAGAATGCTAAACTCCTGCATAGACCCACTAGGCTTCTAATGATCAATCTTAACCTACTAACAAGTTGAGCACTAAGCCACAAACTCTGCAATATCTCTCTTCATCCCACTCTACCAATTGATCTCCCAAAAATCATTTTACTTTTTAGTGGCCCTTAGATAAATAGTATAGCGCATACCATGCGCTTCTGCAAGAGTTCATTGTCTTAAGTCATTTATACATGACATACATAGCTGACCCTGGCAACGTAAAATTCCATCTCCCCTAGGGAGAAGACCTCTACTTTTTTATCTCTGGCTAATTCCTTTAAATTGACTAGATTGGGATCCCTATCCTCCTTTTCCTTTACCCCAGAAACTAGAGATGATTCTAAACTACTCTGAACCCATACACTGCCTTCTACTTAATCGACTAAGCGAACAACTAGTCAGGCAAGCTGCTGAACTTCCTGAACTAACTTCTTCTTACCATCCTCCTTATGAGAAACACTACCCATAGACATCCTACTGAGAGCATCAACCACTGCAATGGCTTTACTCGAATGACACATGCAAATCATGTCATAGTCTATCAACAACTCTAACCACCTTCTCTGATGGAGGTTTAAATCTTTCTGAGAGAACACATAATGTAGGCTCTTATGGTCAGTGAACACATCAACATGCATGCCATAGAAATAGTGCCTCCAAATCTTTAAGGAAAAAACTACAACTGCTAAGTCAAGATCATGAGTAGGATAGTTCTTTTTATGGGGCTTAAGCTGTCTAGAGGCATAGGCTATGACCTTATATTTCTACATTAAAACAAACCCCAAACCAACTCTGGAGGCATCATGATATACCACAAACCCATCTGAACCATCTGGTAAAGTCAGGACTAGAGTTGTAGTGAGTCGAGTTTTCAACTCCTGAAAACCCTTTTCACAAGAATCTGACCACTGGAATTTGAATTTCTTATGAGTCAATCTGGACATAGGGGATGAAATAGATACAAATCCCTCAACTAACCATCGGTAATAGCTAGCCAAGCCTAAGAAACTCCTGATATTTGATGAAGAGATGGGTTTAGGCTAGTTTTTTACTGCTTTGATCTTTTAGGGATCAACTCTAATGCCATCACCAGAAATAATATGGAAAAGTAAGGCTACTGAACTTAGCCAAAATTTGTACTTACTAAATTTTGCGAATAGCTGATGGTTTCTGAGAGTTTGCAATACTATTATGAGATGGTCTGCATGACCATGCTCACTACGAGAGTAGAAAAGAATGTCATCTTTGAAAACTATGATGAACATGTCCAAGTACTTCTTGAACACGCAGTTCAGCAAGTCCATAAAGGCTACAGGGGCATTGGTAAAACCAAAGGAAATGACTAAGAATTTAAAGTGACCATACCAAGTTCTGAAAGTTGTCTTTGGGATGTCACATTCTTTGACTCTGAGCTGATGATAGCTTGATCTGAGGTCTATCTTAGAAAAGTAACTGGTACCCTAAAGTTGGTAAAAAAAGTCATCGGTTCTAGGAAGTGGACACTTTTTATTGACTGTAACTTTATTTAGCTGACGGTAATCAATACACATTCTAAGAGAACTGTCTTTCTTATGCATGAATAAAATTGGTGTGCCCCACGAGGACACACTAGGTCTGATAAATCCCTTATCTAGGAGATATTTTATCTATTCTTTTAATTCTCTGAGTTCTGCAAGTGCCATTCTGTATGGAGAAATATATATGGGCAGAGTATCTAGAACAAGGCCTATTCTGAAGTCAATTTCCCTTTTGGGAGAAACTCTAGGAAGATCTTCAGGGAACACATCTAGAAATTCACATGCTACTAATGCTGATTCAAGATTAGGGGTTTCTGAACTAAAGTCCTAAACTCAAATGATATGGTAGACACATCACTTAGATATCATTTTTCTTGGCCGAATGTAAAATACAAGCTGACCCCTAAGTGCTAAAGTAATACCCCTCCATTGTAGGATGGGATCATTTGAAAACTGAAACTGGACAATTTCATTTTAGTAGTCAACTAAGTCATAGCAGGAATGAATCCAATCCTTGCCAAGAATGATATCAAAATTAGTTATCTCTAATTAGACTAAGTCTGCTGAAGTGACTTTCTGAGATATCATAACCGAACAGTTCCTGTATACCCACTGAGCTATGAATGATTTACCCATTGGGGTGGAGACTAAGAAGGGCTTTGTTAGAATTTTGGGGTTGACTCTGAAATCAATGGCTATATATAGAGTAATAAAGGACAAAAAAGCTCCAGGATCTAGCAAAACATAAACATGTAAATGGAAAACTTATAACAAACTAGTGACCACATAAGGAGAACTTTCCAGATCCTGTTGAGAGTAAAGAGCATAGAGTCTGTGTGTGCAGTGCCCACTGGTGGCACTTGATGTGACACCCTGCATATTCAGGCGATCGAACTAAGCTGGGAGACTGTTATAATGACTCTGAGAACCCACCTGAGGACATTGTCTAACCTTGTGTCCTTGCTTGCCACATCTGAAACACACATTATTGCCAGCTCTGTAGATACCCTAGTGGTTTCTGCCAAATTTCTGACAAAGGGGATTAGTTCGAGCACTTCTAACACTACCCTGGGGTTTAGGGCCTGATGCCCTATCATTGTTGCCATCTATGAATTTTAAAACAAGAGCACTCGCTGAGGATTGATATGGAATTAAGGATTTTGGGTGGAACTTAGAACGATTCCCACCCTCTGACTTAGGCTGAGCTAAGTTGAAATTATCTACTCTTGCTCTCTTATTCTTTCTCTCCTTTTCCCTATTCTTAGCCTCCTCCATCTGCATAGAATGAACCATGAGCCTTGATATATCCATCTCCATAATAAATATTATGGTTCTACACTCCTTGACCATACTATTAGAAACGCCGGACATAAACTTACTCATCTTAAATCTTCTATTTGCAACCATATGAGGAGCGTATCTAGATAATTGAGTAAAATTGAGAGAATACTCTTATACCATTATGTTGCCCTACGTAAGATTTATAAAATCCAAAACCTTGGTTTTCCCTCAACTCTAGCGGGAAGAACATATCCAGAAAATCAACAACAAACTCCTCTCATTCTATGGACCCTGCATCTGTAGCCCTTTTTGCTTCCATTATTTAAACCATGAGTGTTACATATCCTGTAATTGATATGAAGCCAACTCAGCACTCTCAATAGTCGTCACTCTCATAATGTCTATAATTTTCTGCACTTGATCAAGGAAATCCTGAGGGTACTCATCTGACTTAAACCTAGTAAAAGGTGGAGGGTTTATTCAGGTGAAATCCTAAATCCTAGCAGCAGCAGTATTAGCCACTAGGTTAGATAGAATAGCTGCTAGAAGTTCATTCTGGACTACCACAGAATGAGCTAGGGTGGTGAAAGCTATTTTGTACTCAGTGTGGGAGACGTGTTCGTCCAGAAGATCTATCCAGACGGGCTGCGGTTCTGGCTGGTCTCCCATTCCTCTTCCCCAAGTCCTTTTTGGAGGAATATTCTACAAATGGAAGAGAAATTTGGATTAGATAGGGAGTATAACTGGAGCTCATGCTCATTCGCACGATATGAATACTGAAAGAAGGGAAACTTTTCCTAAAATACCTCGCAGCCTCCTATCCATTAGTATGGTGTGCTACACATCCATACACAAGACTCTGCTAGATGTAGTTTTCAGACTTCCTATGAATCTGTTGAACCTTAGACTCTAATATGAAGTTTGTACCGCCCTAAGTTTCTACCCCGGATGCTACATGGTGCTCATAATCTCGAAGGACCACAAGCTAACCATTGACTTATACCTGCTGCATTAACTAAATGATAATACTTTAATATGCCAAAAGTAGGCAGAAAACATGCCATAAGGTTTAATATAGTAATAAAACTAAATACGGTATAACAATACCAAAATTGAAACATCTGTCTGAAAATACTCAAGTTTGAAAATCCTCTAAACTGTTTGAAATATGTAGTTGATGGAGAAAGTCCCCAACTAACTCCAGCTACTAAAATAAAACTAAAATGATGAAATAATAATTTTGTCCTCGAACTATGAGGACTCACCACTAACTCTGGCTGCTAAAAATTAATAACTGCTTGGGATGATTTGGAGCCCGTGCGTCTAAACATATGATATAAAACATCATAGTGTAAAAGAAAGGTATACGCCAGTACTTTGAATGTACTGGTATGCTAAGTGAGGTAGGTTGAAATGCATGGGCTCATATGCATGAGCAATACTTATTGAATGACATGAATATAACTGAATAAGAGTACATGCATTAATACGTATACTACATTGAGATCGTGATAACAATAGATACTAAGTCTGAATGCTGATTAACTGATATCTAAGTATATTGATACTAAATTACTGATAATTGAATAACTGTATCTGACATTTTTGATTCTATGGAACTATACTGAGTTCTATATTGAACTGAGTGACTGTGTCTGATACTCCTGAATCTGTATAACTGAACTGAGTTATGTACTGAGGCTGAATCTAAAACTAAAAGTGTGGGAGGTAATCATCTAATCGATATGCCTATTTCTAAATAGATTAAGCTCCAACTTGTAATCCCAATTGGAAAGGTGTCAATACCGTGCCATGGTTAAAGATAAAATATGAGTTAACCCTCTACGATAGGAAGCTCTTTCATTCACCCTCACTGGCAGGAAAACTAGAATAAGATGTATTAACCCTCATAATATCTAACAGGAATTTATCTCAACCTACGCTAGCTAAGTAGTTCTGTAATGCAGGGATTGCTACTAAGGGTCAAACCCTCTATTGGAAGGAATGCCCCCATCCCTGGGTTAACTCAGTGTTGAATCCTACCCCCACCTGAATAGACACCGAACTGATTCCTAGTTCATACTAGACTTGACTGAACTATTACTTATTATACTATCTAACTAAACTAAACTAAGTTCACTGAGTTTCTTTGAATGACAAAATAATATTAAATTTTGTTAACTGACTGAATTTACTGAGGTCTGAATGGATTACTGAACTGGAATGGACTGATACTGAGTCTACTGGGTTTCTCCTGAGTTCTATAACTGACTGAGCGTACTACTGATCATGACATAACTGATACTATCCTGAGACTAGCCACGGATCTAGGTAATCAGCTAAATTTTTGGGTATTAAATACCCCCAAGACTCGAAGCATCAATTATAAGACATGGCATAATCTTGAAACATGATAAATAACTACTTGATCATCATTCATTCATTGGGATATACTAGCAAACACTTGCATGAAATGAACTTGAATACATACTAATTGTGATATAATTTCATTATTTACTTCTCATGAACAAAAAATCAAACACTTGGAAGGCGTTGTATATGCGCATAGTACTAATCAACGAATAAGCATTACAATTTCAAGGCTTTAACATGAATTCACATGATAATACATACATGATAGTTTTTTTTTACCTAAATCTTGCTCTTAATCTTGGAATAGAAATCCAATCAACATTATAATCATGAATGCACTTGAATCCAAATCATAGAAAGCATGAAATCAAGCTACTTGACGTTTAAAAGAGCTTCTTGGACTCCAAGGATGGAAGGAACCCTTGGATGAACACTTGACATACCTTAGTGACTGAATTTTGAAAGATTGGTGGTGATTTCTTGAGTTCTTGATTTGAAATTTGATCCCCCTAGGGTTTTTGTTCTTAAGAAATTTGAGAATAATGAATGAATTTAGCATCTAAATGGGCCTACTCTTGTATTTTGGGAGCTGATAAACGTGGAAAAAAGAACCTATTACCCCCTGAGGATGTGGCTTTTTAATGATTGAAAACTGAAGTGTCGACTCGTGGACCGACACGCCACATCATTGGCATTGATGTGATAGCCAATGCTCCGCGTTGAGTCCACATTGGTTCACTGAAAATTGCTACTGGGAGCCAAGGAAAATATTGATCGACGCGATGGCTACCATACCACACTGTGATTGTGTCGATACACTATTTTGAATTCCCAAACATGATTAAAATGAGGTTCAAAAATTACAAAACTCATCCGAAAACACCTACTGACATTCCTAATCATGAATTAACCTAAGGATTGAAATTTTAAGGTCATAGAGGTCATGAAATAGTTTTGCCAACTTACAAAGGCAAAAATGGCACTAAGTCAGAATACTTAGCTAGAATTTTCTAAGTCTAGGACCCCTTTGCAATCTTAAAAGACTAAGTTGAGCTTAGGATGTTTTGGGGTCTTAACGTTCTAAGTTTAGGGTGTGGATGTGCTAAAGAAATATAGCACTTTTGAATATTAAAACTATAAGAATATGCATGTACTTAAGGTTATTTTGTTGGATTTAAGGTGTTTTGTAATGTTTTGAAGTAAATCATATTTTGGATGCTAATTTCGTGAACAAGAAGAAAAAGGGTGTTTTGGCTATTTTTTGGTGCAATTAAGGATGTTTGGAACACTATCTAGATTCGTCGTGATCAAAGCATGTTTAAGAGTTTAAAAAAGCTGAAAAGATGACTTGATACCTACCAAGTCAACCTACGGACCACATGCAGGGTCTACAGACCGCGGTTGGGCAAAGTATGTGCTAGAGGTCGAAATCTTGAGAACTAGGCTATCGGATTTATACCTGCGGTCTGCACCTATGTCCAGTGTCAGGACCGCAGGTACTAACTAGACCCTGTACTAGATCGCTAGTATAGAGAGTAGATGGCTGCTGACAGTGATTTTCCTGGATTGTTCCAAAATCATTTCCTAGGGTTTTCATGGATCCGAATTACACTCCTATGTTTTTTTAAGTCCTTTTACGTATGGGTAATTAAGTTTTCCTATTTTAGTTAGTATTTGAACTCTAGGATTTCTTGTAACATATAAATAACCTTTAGGATTTGTTTAGTTTATTCATTAATTCATCAATTCATATATTCATATATTGAGGCAACACAAAGGGAGGCCCTTTGGGGCCAAGCTCGCTAATATCTTATTGTTCTTGATTTATTATTAAATTGAAGACTCTGGGATTGTTTATTTAATTATTGTGTGATTTATTTTGTAATTTTGTTTCTGGATTCCATGTTTATCTCATAACTATGAGTGGCTAATTCCCTTAGCTAAGGTTACGGGATCTCTAGTGGATTAACGAAGTAGAGGAAGTGCCAAGTCATTCTAGATAAAGATTCTTGCACGTATTGGATTTTCTTTGTTCTTATTGATTTTTTAGCGGCGGCCAGTGTTAAGATCCCGTATAAGGTATTAATACTTACTCCAAAAGAGGAATGGTGACTAGGAAAAGAAGATCACAATAGTAATTTGAAGATTAATGGATGATCAACGCTACAAGGTATTATCAAAGTAAGATTGTTAACTTATCAGATTTTGTATGCTAGGTATTAGAATAATTCGACAATTGCACGATAAGTCTACTAAGTCAAGAAGTAAGGGGAACACAATCCTAGTGTTTGTATAAGATTATTTACAACCAGAAGCAACCAATTTTGTTTTTCTATTTTAGCAAATCCCTCCCCCTTTTTAATTCCCCGCACTGCCTAGTGATTTCAACAAGTTCAAGAAAGTTATCATCCTATTCCCTATGGGATCAACCCCAGCCTTCATTGGATTACTATATCTTGCAACGACCACTTCATCATTCAATTAGAGGTGTACCTGTGGTTTGGCACAGGGGGTAGGTGCAGACCACAGGTTGCGGATGGACAAAGTCCTTTAAGTCAGCTCTCGGGATTTTAGTTTTTGGGCACCTATTTTGTAGACATGCAGTTCGTAGGTCTATATGCAGTATGTAGGTTGACTTTGTAGGTGCTGGGAGTTAGTTTTTCAACTCTTCTTTGACTCTCAAACATGCATTGATCACGATCAAGCCAGAAAATATCCCAAATATCCATAATCGTTCAAAAAGTAGCCAAAATCACTATTTTCAACTTTTTCACAAACTTAGCATCCAAAACATGATTTCCTGCAAAACATACCCAAAACAGATCATATCTAACAAAAAGACCTCAGAAACTTGATTCTTTTTCTCGTTTTTAACATCAAAAATGTTATATTTCTATAGCACATCACCCTCAACTTAGAATCTTTGCATATCCTTAGGAAACAAAAGCACAACAAAACAAAAATGACACTTAACTAGGATATGCTAAGCTATTTAATGTAGTCTATCATCACATTAAGTTTAAATCACAACACCCCCTCCTTTGTCTCTTTCCAAAGCCAACTGTGTATAACATGAAGTACAATAATATGAGACAATGGGATCAAGGTATGGCAATTAAATTAGTAGCAGACAACCACTCTTATGTACAAATTAAACTACCTGAATCAAGAAAATAGCTAGTGATACGATAGAAACTTGGAAGACACAAAATCACTCAAAAAAAGTCCGCAAACACACTCCAAAACAGTCCACAAATCACTAAGATCCTTGGATCGATTGGAGACCTCTCTCGAATTCACATATACAACAAGAATACAAGGTGAAAAAGATGTATTTCACACCAAAACAGCAAAAATATGTGTAGAACAAGATGAACAAAAAAGCACAAGATTTGGATTTAACAATAACAACAAGAACACAAGATTACAACACAAACACTAAACACAATTACAAGAAAGTAAAGGGATAGATACATAAGCCACATAAAGGTATAAAATTAAGAACCCAAGAATGGACACTCTTGAACTCGTAACACTACACACAACAATAAACCTATCTCTTATGTGACACAAGATTGGATTGCACCTCTCTAGTATCAACATTTCCAAGCAAGCAACAACAAAAGAGAATCCACCCTATTGTTGCATCCTAGTTTCAGTTGGTGGCTTTTCCAAGCCCTATCTATGGTGTTTCAAGTCTTACAAGACTTACAATAATATCCAAAAACTAAGTGAATAATCCCTATCATGTTCCTTATATATTACAAAACAAATAGAAGTTAAAATGACCAAAAAGGCCCTTCAAGAATGGCCACCAATCTAGTGTAATTTATGGGCTCATTTGGGTGTATTTTGGGCCTTTTTTACACGTCAATTGCACATGCCAAGGCTCGGGTACAACATGCACTCTCCTAAGTCCATAACCATGCTTACTCTCATATCATCTTCTCCATCTTGAGAGGAATTTGTCAACAAATTCACGGCTTCACCTCGTTCAATTGGTCACATCAAAGGAAACCTACTCAACACAATCTGCAAACAAGTCACAAAAATAAGTCAAAAACATTCCATAAAATCATGAAGAATCTGAGGTTTCAATAGCAATAAGTCTCATCCAACATCTTTATTTTGAACCTCAGCTTCCTCTCCATCTAGAGCCTTGTCATCAATCTCATCCAAAATAAGTCTTCTACCATCATACAAGTATTGTAGTAGTCTCCATGTCCTTTATGTTCCTTTCTACCATGCTCCTCTACATGGATATATCTATTTTGGTGAAGTAAAGTTTCTATTGAGAGGAATGATTTGGTAAGGGGGATCTTCGGTTGTGGAACTTGAATGGGAAAAAATTGGCTTCCAAGTCCCTCTTTTTGGACTTGATCTAATTGAAGGGGAAGCAACTCATTTAGGTCTCGGGCTTGAGGACATTTGTTGTCTTGGCTTATGTCTATGTCATTTAGTGGTTGTCTAGGAGGGTTGATCATTTGAGGTAATGCTTCGGGGGTAGAAACATGAGAGTTTCTTCGAATCTCCCCTTGATCCAAAGTCTAAAGTATAGTACACTTATCCGAGCCCAATTTGTCAAGACCCGTATCCACCTTAGCTATTTCTTGGGCAATAGCATCAAGGTGGACCAAAATGGTGTCCATTATGTCAAAGGAGTTACCTGCAAAAATAGAAAACACATTAGTTGTACAAAAACATCTCCACTCTCTCTTTTTATTTCTTGAATCTTGGATCCCTCACACTCAATCTCACAAGTGTTGCAAGCTTAAGTTTAGATCTAGACTAAAAGTGTTGGTGGAAAAGAAAACTAACACTAGAAACAACAAAAAAAATAAGAACACAACTAGATCTAGACTTACAATGAAAAAATCTCGGCCAAGACACAACAAGAACACAATTTTGGCCAAGAACACAAACACGGACAGATTGGTATATTTTTCTAGAATTTTCAGATTTCAATGTTTTTTCAAGTGAGCTAGCCCAAGATTTGATCTTATAGTAACAAGATCAAGTCATGCTATGATACCAAATGATATGATAGAAACTTGAAAGACACGAAATCACTCAAAAATAGTTTACAAACACACTCCAAAATAGTCCACAAATCACTAAATTCCTTTCACCGATTGGAGAGCTCTCTCGGATTCACAAATATAACAAGAATACAAGGTAAACAAGGTGTATTTAACACCAAAACAGCAACAATACATGAAGAACAAGATGAACAGAAAAGTACAAGATTTGGATTTAACAATAACAACAAGAACACAAGATTACAACACAAACACTAAACACGATTATAGGAAAGTAAAGAGATAGATAGATAGACCATATGAAGGTATAATCTTAAGAACCCAAGAATGGACACTATTGGATCCTTAAAAATACACACAATAATAAACCTATCTCTTATGTGACACAAGATCGGATTGCACCTCTCTAGCATTAACGTTTCTAAGCAAGCAACAACAAAAGAGAATCCACCCTATTGTTGTATCCTAGTTTCAGTTGGTTGCTTTTCCAAGCCCTAACTATGATTTTTCAAGTCTTACAAGACTTACAATAATATCAAAAAACTAAGTGAATAATCCCTAACATGTTCCTTATATATTACAAAACAAATAGAAGTTAAAATGACCAAAAAGGCCGATCAAGAATGGGCACCCATCTAGTGCAATGTATGGGCTGATTTGCATGCATTTTGGGCCTCTTTTACACTTCAATTGCACATTCCAAGGCTCGGGTTCAACATGTACTCTCCTAAGTCCATAACCATGATTATTCTTGTATCGGCTAGCAATATGAATCAAGTGCCCTCAAAACAAAGATGTCCTACATACTCATATGAAGTAATTCATATCAATCCAGGGACGGTCAAGAATAACTCACACTCAACAATGAAGTTCCATTCAATACATGTCAAATACAATAAGGTTGCCCTTAATTTCTTTACCTTTGTATTCAAATTGTTAGGTTTGGATCACTATAGAACTTTTCTCTTCTTGTAATGTGGGCTAGGATTTTGGTATGGTACATATAGACATATCAAGTAACTAAGCCTCCTTGTCACTACACTAACTTTGGGGTCTCACTAACCAATTTTCTTTTTTATTCCACCCTTATTTCTCCCTTTTAATTTTTTATTCACATTCAGGTTGGGTGTGGTCTTTTATTCCATCCTTGAACTTAGTTACTTATGTTTAGGGTAGAGTTTCTATCTTAAGGATAACTATGGCTTTTTTGATATCTAATAAATTTTGATACCTTAGCCTATACTAGGGAAGATTTTTCCTTAGAATGGATTTAGGGGATTAGGAGTGAGCCTTTCTAGCCTGCTGTAGGCTAAGACTCTTGTTAGTTTCATATATACTTAATGGGCGTATTATATCCTTAAAGATGCATATTTCAGAGATTGAAGAGACTAGATTCTTGATGCTTATTCTAGTTTGGTACTTGTGAGTAGATATGAGTCCTAATTTATGTTTGGTGATTTATTGATATTGGGCTTTAATTCAAGTCTAGTAATTGATAACATGAGTTACGATTCATGTTCGGCAAATGATAATGATGATACGAGCTCTGGTTTAGGTCCAACATTGATAGGTTATTTATGATTTGTTATGGCATGGATGAATTCATGGTTATGGCTTGATATTTGGTAAACTTATGAAATTTTGATTATTAACTTTCTTGATTCCACCCTCTAGGCTTATGGGGGCCTACATTGGGTTATTACTTTTCTGTACTTACTAGATTTTAGGGCTAGTCTTATAGTATTAATTATGCTTTCTTTCTTCCATATTCTATATGTAAAGATCATTTATTTACAGTGTGGGAGCTTTATTTCAGGTTTACTCTTTTACCTTGACATAGCTTACTTATCTTGCATCTTTATTGTACTTATAGTATGATTTATCTCAATCGATCGACGATGACTACTGATTTGTAGTACCTATATTTTTCTAGCATAAACTAAGTCCTAATACATGAGTATTCAAATATAAAATTTTCAGAATACACATTAATTTTTAATTTAGAGACTATCATTTCATAGGAAATTCAATTAGCTTTCCTTCGATATAAAATTAACCTAAATCCGATAACCAGGTAAGAAGTTATGGCGATTTTAAGTTTCAGTCATTAAACACCATCATTTTGACCCTTACAATGTGGAGAAAGTCGAAATAACAATTTTCAGTTTCCAGTGTGGTACCGTAATGTTGACGTATCATTCTAAGGACCCAGTACACGTTTGGTAATTTCTAGTGAGCCTCCGTGATTATAGCGCATTGCAAAGGTGGCCAAAATAGCATTTCAGTGAAGGACCATGATTGTATCACGTCGTGCCATCATCTAGTTTCCCAATTATCCCTTTCCAGTGGCTTTGTGCTACAATGGCGCATCACGCCAAGGCTAAAAATCGAGATCTTCAGTTTCCAGCTTTCATTTTTAAATTTGTTTAAGGGTATTTGGGTTTTTTTCCCTAAGCGATAAAGTCATCCTAAACATGAAATTTAACCCCTAATTGACCTAAAACCCATCATTATTCAATTCCTCACAAATTAAAGATCCCCTTTCCAAGAACAAGAAACCCTAACTCTGAAATTCAAGGCCAAATCTCAAAAACTCACCAACAATCTTTTCAATTCATTAACTTTGGTAAGTTAGATATTAATCCATGAGTTCCTTTCACCCATGGAGTTCAAGTATCCTATTTAAATTACAAAATTGTGATCTTTTCAAGTTATTTAATTTTAAATTGTGATTTCACCGATGAATCTCCATGAACTATGATTCTATATCATGTTTCAATGAAATTATTGTTGTTATTCAATTTTCCATATTTTAATGTTATCATTCCTTGAATTAAATCATGATTTAGTATTATTCATGTTGACTTCATGCTTTTACTACAAGTTTCTTCATATTCCTATGATTTGATCAAACCATGAACTCCAAGTGTTTGATAAAATACCTATAAGAGTGATTGATTTAATAAAAGCCTTCATGCTTTGTCCTCCAAGCTTTAGTGTAATTTTACTGTTATTGTTTTTGAGTCCTGGGGTATTGAATACCCGAAAACCATAGCTGTTTACTTAGTCTAGTCTTAGTACATTACAGAATTATCTTCAGAACATACTATGAGCATTGTCAGGACAGTCAAATATCAGTCAGTTAAACTCATAATAGTCTAGTATTTCAGTGTCTTTCAGTTGGGAGTTGGATTTAGCACCAAGCGAGTGTAGGGATGGAAGCTTCCCCATTATATAGTCAAATTCATTAGTAGAAATCCCTATACTACAGAACCACATAGCCAACATAGGATATAAGAAGTCATCCATCAGTTTAGGTTTGACTATCTCGCTGGGGTCACCCATCAGTTCATGCTTGACACCCTTAGTCCTTCAGACAGTATATCAGTATAGTGGATCCATGCAGCCAGCGTTAGTACCCATGGAATGGTACTAACATCCTTTCAACTGGGCTTATAGGTTGTACCCCAATTAGCACATATTAGGATATGTCGATAAGATGAAAGCTTTAACAGTCTCAGTCCAATAATCAGACCTATAACTTAGTCTTAGTGTTGTTTTACCAAAGCATACAGATATCAAAATTTTATTATTTTAGTTTACAAACTTTTATTCAGTTCATGTTATATGCTTAGTCATGCATCCCTAGTATTTACAGATTTTATGTACCTTCAATATTTAGAAGATTCCATGCATACACAGTATTTGTAGATTTCACATATTTCTAGTATCTACAGATTTCATGCTCTCTATTCAGTACTCCATGCATTATATGTTTATTCAGATAATTTATTATTCTTGTTCATGAAACCATGCATATCAGACTACCTCATTTAGTATACCAGTACATTCAAAGTACTAATCATATACCTTTTCTTGTGTTATGATTTATTATATCATAGGTTCCGATGCCTAGTTCCTGAATTATGCTTAAACATTTCAAAAATCTCAGCAGTAACAGTGGTCAATCCTTATATTTAAAGAATGGAGTATTTCTATTTCATATTTTTAGTCTAGTAGTTAGTTAGAGTTAGTTAGGGCCTATCCCATCAACTCCCAATCATTCAATTTAAAAGCTATCAAAAATTAGAGTCAGTTATTCAATATTCAGACTTCAGTTGACACTACAGATAGTTATTCAGTTTATTCAGATTCCAGTGTTTTTGTCAGACTCAGATAACAATGTTCTTCAGAATCATAATTCATTTTTTAAAACTATATGGCATATCAGTTATTCTTCCACATTTATGAATTTGTTATTCAGTGCTCACAGCAGGTAATAGTTCATGGGTTACCTTGTGGTCCGTCGGGACTATAAGCATCGTGTGTACTCTCGGGGCATTATAAACTTGATATCATAGAATTAAGTTTTAAAGTTTCCTAGGAAGTCTTAAAGTCACATCAAGTAGAGTATTATGCATAGAAGTGTAGCGCTCCACACTTATGGACGAGAGGCTACAAAGCATTTAGGAAAAGTTTCCCTTCTTTAAGTATTCATGTCATGCATGTGAGCATGAGCTCATGTTAAACTCTTAGTCTAATCCATTTCTTCCTTTCATTTACAGAACATGCCTCCCAAAAAGAATAACAAAAGAGAAGTAGGAAACCATCCAGCACCTTATCCCATCCAGGCAGATTCTATGGATGATCATGTCCCTCATGTAGAATTCAGAGTTGCATTCACCACTATAGCGAATTTCGTAGTATCACAGAATGAAGGACCAACTAATGTTCTAGCCTACCCAGTGGCCAATACTGCTGCAACAAGAATTCAGGACTTCATTGTATGAATCCTCCCTTTTTATGGGATCCAAGTCTGAAGAGGATCTAAAACATTCCATGGGGGTGACATCCAGTGAGAATGCTGAGTTTACTGCATATCAGTTGTAGGATGTAGCCCATACATTCTTTAAGTAGTGGAAGGTAGATAGAGGTGTTGATATAGGTCCTGTAGAGTGAGAAGTATGTAACGCCTCAAAAAATGGGTCCCGAAGCATCACACAGTGCTTAAGGCTACGAGTAGCCCCAAGCTAACCCTTTGAACCATTTTCATTCAGTTTAACACAAATCAACGGGATTTCCATAAATAACCCTCAAATATCAACAAAGTAATCATCATCCAAGAATAAAAAATTTCAGAAAGATAATAAAATACAACTTATTAGTCAACTACCAACATCTATACTAGTCTTACAAGTCTCTAAGAAAATCAATAAAACCAGCGAGCCATTGAGACATGCCCCAACTGACTCATACTCAGTTATCAAATGTAAACAATTCCGTGAAGCCAACATCAGACATCACGTCCTCGGAACATGAGGACTCACTACAACAGAGGATGTAAAACAGCATGCTCGAAGAATCACTGTCGAACCTGGAACTGAGCACCTGAACCTACATTTCGAGAAAATACAGCCCACATCCAAAGATGTGGGTCAGTACCATGGAAAAGAACCGAGTATATGGGGGTGTATGCAGTTATATAAACATCATCATCGTAAATATTTATAAGAAATATGCAGGATGTATGAAAGACTCACATTGCCCGAAGAAAATCATCATAATCATGAGAGGATGAAATAAGCACAATAACACATGTGAGTCATCATATAATTTTTCAATCACTTTCAATTCATCAAGAATATCAATTCTCATAATGTAAATATCATTTAAATCTTTCGAAAGAAAAACTTTCACAATTCCACTTTCAAATCATATCACCATTCACCACAGACACAAGGAAACACACACACACTGGGAGATCCTACAACCGACATAAACCATATGATCTACATGGAGTCCAACGTACAACCCACGTTGGGGAGAGCCGTTCTATCCTTTCCATCTGAGCAGGACTATCGATATCAAATCCATATAAATAAGTTCAGGACATAGGTCGAACTGTCCTTTGGTGGACTATTTTGATATTCTAAAGTAGAACAACCATAACGTTTTACTCCGTTATCCAAATTGGATGAAACCAATTTCATTAGAAAGAGGACTCTCATATCTTTCCGTTGATATATAGTATCTCACCCAGATCATTGTGTACGAGGAGTTATGATTGTTTAATGTTGACCAAAAATTTACTTTTGATAGGCTGAAGTAGATCGACTATAACTTTTTGCTCTGATAGACAAATTGGATGAAACCAGATCAATACTTTTTCCTGAACGTTTTACTATTCACTACTATTCATGGTTCAATCGGAATGTTCATAACTCGTCACTTGGGTGTCCGTTTTGGATGATCTATATATCGTTGGAAAGGTTATTCAATACTCTACGTAATGGTGGGTCATAATCTAAGACATTCCACACGAAAAATTTATAATTAATTCTAGAAGATAGAACTCAACACGTTTATGCACAAAATTTCTATGAAAAATTTCCCGAGGTATTACATCATCCCCCCCTTGGGAATATTCATCCTCGAATGACTCTAGATATGCCAAGATTAGATAGGGAATAGAGCATACAGCTGAAACCATTCGTTGGACTCATCACCACATTGTTTCTTATTCCGAATGCAACATAGAATGCATAAATTCAAGAAACTACAGCTGAACATAATAAATGACAGCTGAACTGCTGCAACTTTTATCAAAAGTGCATGATTTTGGAAAGAACGATACCTTTGGCTTGATCGGAGTTCGCAGAAAATAGGTGCGGGTACTTGGATCGCATATCCGCCTCAGCTTCCCAAGTTGCACCCTCAACAAATTGGTTTTGCCATAACACGTTGAACATGGGAACTTCTTTGTTCCTTAGTCTTCGGACACTGAAATCAAGAATCTCAACAGGAATCTGATCGGAAGAAAGATTTTTTTGAATGTCAGCACTCACAGAGGAATCCACTACCACAGCATCGCTAATATGCTATCTAAGAATGGAGACATGGAATATTGGATGAACCGAGGACAACTCGGAAGGCAACTCGACCTCTTAAACTACCTTACCAACATGGCTAAGAATTTTGTAAGGACTAACACAACAGGGACTAAGCTTCCCTTTCTTTCCGAATCTCTTCCCCCCCCCCCCTTATGGGTTAAATTTCATATACACTAGGTCACCAACTTCAAACTCAAGGTCTCTCCTTCTAACATCTGCATATGACTTCTGATGACCCTGTGCAGTTTTCCAACTTTCCCTAATTAACTTAACCTTTTCCATAGCCTCAAATACCAAATTAGGACCACTCACAGCCACTTCACCCACCTCGAACCAACCTATGGGTGATCTACACTTCCTCTCATATAAGGCTTCAAACGGAGCCATGCCGATACTAGAGTAGAAACTGTTATTGTAAGCAAACTCTATCAACGGTAAGTGATCATCCCAACTTCCCTTAAAGTTAAGTGCACAAGCTCTCAACATATCCTCTAAGGTCTAGATGGTCCGCTCAGCCTGACCATCAGTCTGTGGATGCAAAGTAAAACTCAAAATCACTTGGGTACCAAGACCGTTCTGAAAAGCTTTCCAAAATTATGAAGTGAACTGAGTACCCCCATCTGAAATGATAGACAAGGAACTCCATGCAGTTTGACTAGCTCTCAGATATACAATCTAGCATAATCCTTAACAGTATATGAAGTATGAACAGGTAAGAAATGAGCATACTTAGTCAACCTATCAACCACAACGCAAATTGAATCATGATGGCATCGGGAAGGAGGTAAACCGATCACAAAGTCCATATTTATCTCTTCCCAATTCCAGGTGGGAATACTAAACAGTTGCATCATACCACCAGGTCTTTGGTGTTCAACCTTAATATATTGGCATGTTCCACATTTAGCTACAAATGATATTATATCTTTCTTCATGCCACTCCACCAATAGATTTCCTGCAAGTCTCAGTACATCTTAGTGGCACTAGGATGAATAGAATATCGCGCCCCGTGCACTTCAGCCATAATCCTCTATCTCAGATCATCAATATTCGGTACACACAATCTACTTTGCAATCTCAATACACCATCTCCCCCTTAGGAGAAAACCTCTACTTTTTGGTCCTTGACTGACTCCTTCAGTCTGACCAAACTAGCATCTAAGTATTGTTTTTCCTTCACTTCCGAAACCAAGGAGGATTCGAAACTACTCTGAACCCCTATACTACCTTCAGCAGAGTCAAACAACCAAACCTCCAATCTAGCCAAACGATATACATCATGAGCCAACATCCACCACAATGTTGGCCTTTCCCGGATGGTATAACACACTCATATCATAGTCTTTTAATAATTCTAACCATCGTCTCTGCCTAAGATTCAATTCCCTCTGGGTAAACACATACTGCAGACTCTTATGATCAGTGAAAACATCAACATGGACACCATACAAATAGTGTCTCCGTATTTTCAAAGCAAACACAACAATAGCCAACTCAACATCATGGGTGGGGTAATTTTTCTGATGGGGTTTCAACTGTCTAGAAGCATAAGCTATCACCTTACCCTTCTGCATCAATACACAACCCAACCCAACTCTCAAAGTATCACAGTATACCACAAAACCATCAACACCATTAGGAAAAGTCAAAATAGGGGCTGAAGTGAGTCGAGTCTTCAACTCCTGAAAAATCTTCTCACAAGAGTCGGACCATAAGAACTTCACTTTATTTTGGGTCAACCGAGTCATAGGAGATGCTATAGAGGAGAAACCCTCAACAAAATGGTGGTAATAGCATGCTAAACCGAAGAAATTTCGAATATCAGTCGGAGAAATGGGTCTAGGCCAATTTCTAACAGCTTCGGTCTTTTGGGGATCAACTCTAATACCCTCGAATGAAATAATATGACCCAGAAAAGCAACTGACCTTAGCCAAAAATCACACTTACTGAACTTGGCAAACAACTTTTGATTTCTAAGGGTTTGCAAGACAGTTCGGAGATGATCAGAATGTTCATCCTCACTACGGGAGTACACCAGTATATCATCGATGAACACTATGATAAACATATCTAGATATGGTCTGAACACTCGATTCATGAGGTCCATAAAAGTTGTTGGGGCATTAGTTAACCCGAAAGACATAACAAGAAAATCAAAATGGCCATAACGAGTTTGGAAAACGGTTTTTGGGATGTCACACTCCCTAACTTTGAGTTGATGATAGCCAAAACAAAGGTTTATCTTTGTGAAATAACTTGCACCTTGCCATTGGTCAAACAAATCATCTATTCTCAGAAGAGGGTACTTATTTTTTATGGTGACTTTATTCAGTTGGCGGTAATCAATGCACATACACAAAGATCCATCTTTCTTTCTTACAAACAACACAGGAGCAACCCAAGTAGAAACACTGGGCCTTATTAAACCCTTATCTAGTAGATCTTTGTGTTGCTCTTTCAACTCCTTAAGTTCTGTAGGGTCCATACGGTAAGGAGGAATAAAAATAGGCTGAGTATCATGAAGGAGATCAATCCTGAACTCTATCTCTCTATCAGGAGGTATCCCTAGAAGATCATCTAAAAAGACATCAAAAACTCATTGACGACGTTAATAAACTGGAGATTTGGAGTCCCAGACTTAGTGTCTTTGACTCTAACCAAATGGTAAATACACCCCTTGGAAATAAGCTTTCTATCTTTGAGGTAAGAGATAAAATGACTATTGGGTGACACAGAATTCCTAGACCACTTAAACACGGATGCATCTGGAAACTAAAACTTGACCACTTGGGTTCGAAAATCAATAGAGGCATAAGAAGAATACAACAAATCCATACACAGAATCACATCAAAATCTACCATGTCTAACTCAATCAGATCAGACAACAAGACTTTATGAAGAACGATAACAGGACACTTTTTATACACTTTCTGGGAAACAATCGAATCACCCACTAGGATAGAAACAAGGATAGGCTCAGGAATAATCTCAGGACTCATTTCAAAATTCACAACAATCAAAGGTGTAACATATGAGAAACTAGATCTAGGAACCAACAAAGCATACACATCAAACTGAAATATACGAAGTGTACTAGTAAAAACATCGAGAGAGTCCTTCTGTTCATGGCAGAACAGTAAAGCATAGAAGCTATTCTGGTGCTACCCGTCATTATTGCTAGAAGAGGCACCCGAGATAGGGATGGGCGAGTCACTTGAACTGGAGCACTAACAGTCTAAGTCTGGGCCTGAGGGCGATATTCCCGATGACCTTATCCATCCTATGGACAATCTCTAACTCTATAACCCATGTCACAACACTGAAAACAACCCCTTTTCTCACCCAAAGACTCACCCGAATGAGCCCTACCTCACTTAGGACACAACGGATAATTTAGCTTACTGCCAGCACTGTACTGGGACCTGGATGCATATGACCTGCTACCTTGCTCCTGCCTACATCTAGGAATGGAAGCACTAGCAGATGACGGTGCTGGCATAGATGAACGATCTTGATACTGAGGGTGACTCCCTCCTTGTGATCTAGTCTGACCCTGTCTGTGCTACTGGGACCTAGCTCTCTTATTCCGTCTGATTCTATCTCTCTACTTAATCTTGACTACCTCAATATGTTGGGCATGATCCATCATCCTAGAAAGATTCATCTCACTAGTCAGCATAGCAGACCTACACTCCT
>NW_025889051.1:0-2999 GCF_002878395.1 Capsicum annuum
TACTTATTTTGTATGCACTTAGAAATATAAAAGTAGCAGATATAAGAAAAATCATATTAGAAAAAGCTTATGGTGAATATTATATGACTAGAGTAAGCTATATACCATATCTACCTAACTACTCCTATAAATACTTACGATGATAAGTTATATAAAATTTTTAGAAAAAGATATAAAAAATATGCAGTTACTAGAAAAACAGATAAAAATAAATATAGATAAATACATGGAAATAAAGATATAAAATTTCTTAATAAAAATATGCAAAAACTACTAAGGCTAAAACAAACAACTACAAAATATAATAAAACCAATTTTAAAAAATAGATCATTTAGATTATCTTAAAGTTTTAATATTATATATACTTAAAAACATAGAAATTATAGATATTAAGAAACTAATATTAGAAAAAGTAATAGACTACGAAATTGAAACTATAAATTATCTAGAACAGTTATACGAAGAAATTTACCCAGAAGGATATTATTCAGATTAAGATATGTTAGAATATATTAGACAAACTAGAGAAAATCAAGAAAATCTAAATAATGAAATTAATTATAGAAACCGAATTAGACAAATAATGAAAGACCTAAAAGAAAAATTAATATGGATAGAAAAAACCTTAGAAAATTTAAATAAAAGTACATGTGATAGTTTATACAATTTAAAAAACTCACTACGAGAAGAACAACACAAAATAATAAATAACATTGAAAACCTAGAATTAGATATACATTATAGCACAGATAGGATAAATTATTATACAAGAATTTGTAACTCTGTAATTACTACAGGATAAAATAATTAATGAATATATCTTACGAAAAAAGTAAATTATTAAAAGATAACATCCACGCACTTAATAAAAATAGATTCACTAGAAACCTATTAAATCTATTATACCTATTAAATCCGCGCACCCCCTACAAATGGTATCAGAGCACAGTAATTTAAAAAGTACGGAAGAGATATATAAGTTAAAGTTAGAGTTAGAGTTAGAGTTAGAGTTAGAGTTAGAGTTAAAAACTTTACCTACGAAAATATTAAATTAATTATGCGAAGACCATTTAAAAATAGAGAAGCTTTTAGAAAAATTAAAAAATCATTAATTAGTAATTATTCAGAATATATAAGTCTAAATAAAACAAAAGAAAATCCACAAAAACTAGCCTATTTAATTACATTAATATCTAATATTGAATCAAAATTAATAACACATTTAAAATCTAGAAGAATGAAACATATACCACTTAATTATAATAAAATTAGATTTAGATATCCACCAAGATATTATAAATATAATTTAAAATGAATAAAATACAACGATATAAAGAATTAAAACAAATTATCTCTGAAAAACGTAAAGAATTAAAAATAAGAATAGAAAGACTAAATTATAATATATTTACCGGAGTTAGTAAAAATCCAATAAATACGCAAAAGGATGAAATATCAAAATTAGAATCACAAATAGATAGCTTAGAATATATATATCAACATGAACTATTCACAATAAAATGAATAAAGAAGAATTTATAATAGATGAAAAAATATATGAAAACTACGAAGGATCAAAAATAAAAATAGTATTTTCTAATCTAGGACGAAGATATAAGAAAATAGGTGAACATTTATATCTAATGTTAGAAAAAGAAGAATTAAAATTAGAAGATAAATTAACAGCAATGGTAAGAATAGAAAAAGAAAATGAAGAGATAGATAGGAAAAAAGAAATAGAAAAAATAAAACAACAAACTACGGAAGAAATACGAAAAATAGAAGAAACCAAAAATAGTAGAATTGCTGAACTAGAAAAGGAAATACAAATGTTAAAAGAACTGTATGAACAAAGACAGAAAGAAAAAGAAGAAAAAGATAGAGAACAGAAATTACTAAACGAGATAAACCAATTTAAGGAAAAAATAGAAATAAAAAATGAAGACTTAGAAATAAATAATATAGATATTGAAGAAACAGATAATTATGAGTCCGAAGATAGTGAAACATACACAGAAATATTAACAAATACAAAAAATTTAGAAATCAATGAAGAACAAAATATTTATGAGGAAAACTTAGAAAATACCCAAACAAAAATAAACACTCTTGATAAAAAAGAAAATGAAAATATAATACCTAAAACAACAGAAATAAGAAAACCCATATATTATAAGAATAAGTTTAAAAAATATAATGAATATAATAAATGGATACCAAAACAAATAATGAATAAAAATTATAACTTTTTAGATCTAGACTGTGTAATAGATACAGAAAAAACAATACAATTATGGATAGGATATATGACAAAACAATTATTAGATAATAATATAAATATAACAGATGCACCGGAATATATAGAAAAAACATTAATAGGATCAGTAAAACTATGGTTTGCAAATCTAACCGAAAATAGCAAAAAAGTATTAAGAACCAATAAACCTATAGAAGGAACATCATCGCCAACAACTAAACTAACACCTATAGAATTATTAAAAAAATATGAAACAGCTATAAAAGATGAATTTGGTAGTACGACAACAATCGAAGAAGAACAAAATGAAGAAAAAGATACAAATAGGAATTTAATGTTAAAATTAGCAATATGTAATATGTGCTATATAGATGAATATACTTGCGCATTTAAAGAATATTATTACAAAGGAGCATATAGCATAGAAGAAAGTAAAGAAATAAGAAAATTATATTTTAATAAATTACCCGAACCATTTAGTTCAAAAATAATAAAAAGTTGGGAAGAAGCAAAAATAGTAGATACGTTAGGAGCAAGAATAAAATATTTACAACAATGGTATAGAAATTTATGTGAAAAATATAGAGAAGAATTAAAAATGGAAAAAACATTAATAAGAAATTTAGCTTGTTGCAAAAATAAAATAGCACCCCAATTTGGATGCGAAGAAAGATATTATAAGAAAAGAAAAAGACATAGGAAATATAAGAAATATAAAAAATCAAAATATAAATATAAAAA
>NW_025889052.1:0-3489 GCF_002878395.1 Capsicum annuum
GAGGCATAATTGGTAGTTTGAAAGTCTTTGAGCCAGGTCTTGCCTCTAAGACAATAGTTGTAGAACATCTCATAAATAAAAATATAACGCGGTAGAGTTAACTCTTGCCCGTGGGGCATAATTTGTAGTTTGAAAGTCCTTGATTCAGGTCCTTCCTCTAAGGCAAGAGTTGTAGAACATCTCATAAATGAAAACATAATGTGGTAGAGTCAACTATTGCCCGTGGGACATAATTTGTTGTTTGAAAGTCCTTGAGCTAAGTCTTACCTCTAAGACAATAGTTGTGAAATATCTCATAAATGAAAATATAATGTGTAGAGTCAACTCTTACCCGTGGGGAATAATTTATTGTTTGAAAGTCCTTAAGCTAAGTCTCGCCTCTAAGGCAATAGTTATAGAACATCTTATAAATGAAAAACATAACGAAGTAAAGTCAACTCTTGCCCATGGGGCATAATTTGTTGTTTGAAAGTCCCTAAGTCTTGCCTCTAAGACAATAGTTGTAGAACATCTCATAAATCAAAATACAATGTGGTAGTGTCGACTCTTGCCCATGAAACATAACTTGTTGTTTGAAAGTCCTTGAGCTAAGTCTTACCTCAAAGGCAATAGTTGTAGAACATCTCATAAATGAAAACATAGGTAGAGTCAACTCTTGCCCATGGAGTATAATTTATTGTTTGAAAGTCCCTGAGCTAAGTCTTTCCTCTAAGGTAAGAGTTATAAAACATCTCATAAATCAAAATACAATGTGTAGTGTCAATTCTTGCCCATGAAACATAACTTGCTGTTTGAAAGTCATAAGTCTTGTCTCTACAATGTAGTAGTGTCAACTCTTACCCATGAAACATATCTTATTGTTTGAAAGTCGTCAGTCTTGCCTTTATAATGTGATAGTGTCAACTCTTGTTCATGAGATGTAACTTGAATGGAAGAAATCAAAGAAAAGAACAAAAATAATAAAAATTGCGAAAAAGAAAGAAAATGAAGAAAAATATTTAAAAAATAACAATCAAAGAAAATGTCGAAGTTGAGAGAGAATAGGAAAAAAAATAAAGGTTGATAAAAAAAGATTAAATAAAAATTAAAATCGAGAAAAATAAAAAAAATTAAAGAAAAATAAAAAAAAGTTTTTATTTTATAAAAGTAGACGTTGAAAGGTGTAAAGAAAAAAAGGAAGGATTGAGAAAAACTAAAAAGAACAAAAAAAAAGAGGAAACAAAAAGTAAAAAATAAAAAAAATATAAAAGAAAAAAGAAGTTGAGAGGAAAAAGGGAAAAAAGTAAGGGTTGAAAAAATTAAAAATAAAAAGAGAAAAGAAAAAATAATAATCAAAGTAAAATTAAAAAGAGAAAAAAATAAAAATTGAAAGATATAAATATGGAGTTGTTATCCATTATGAAGATCATTTATGTAATTTACTCCATTGATCAGGGGCAATTTTGTCCAAAAAATATTAGTTAATAGGTAAAAGTCATTTTAAGAAAGCTTTTTTTATTTGGGGCTAAAATTTAAAAATCACCTCAATTTGGATCAATTTTTGAGATTCAGCCGACGGAAAAGGTATTTTAGGCCTATAGGTAAACGGAAGACGTTTTTGCACCATTTTAGATAGTTGAAGGACGTTTTGACACCATTTTACATAGACATTTGTGCTAAGTTAAAATGTTAAGATCACTTGGTAAATTTAAGTATCAAACTAACAGTTACATTGCCTCAAATTTGAGTGTATATCTATTTATTTTCCGTTTTATAAAATAGTTAATTATAAGATAAATAATATCTTATGTTGAAGTTACTCTTGGGATTGTTAAAGTTACAATACATCCATAAAAATGAATATTGTGATGATCGATGCATAAATTAAGATTCTATGGTACTAACTTCAAATGGTTTGGTCTTATCCTACTCTTAAAAATTATGGCTAGTAATCGATAATAATTCGCAATCTCTTAAAATTTATGGCTTTATGCCTTAGTATGAAAATTAATAGGGTACAAAAAAAATTATATAGATGATATCAATTAATTGTTCATAATTTTAATTATATATATGAGTGTTTAGTTTAGGTATTATGATATTTATATTTAATTGCCAAAAGAAAAGTGCTGATGAAATAAAAAAACAAATTACAGAGGAAACTGTTTTGTGTGTATAGTAGAAAGAAAAACCTTTTTTTTTTTAGTTTGAGGAAGCAGTGGAATTTGGTCATCTGTTGAAGGAATGTCAATGGAGTGACTGTGCCATCCCTCTTTCTTCAGCTCTATTTCCTATAAAAATACACATTCTGTTTTAATAGCAATACATACTATAATTAGTATTATTATTATTATTAATCCAATGCAATTCATTGAAGAATTTGATTTGAAAAGATAAGTCAAAGCAATAAAAGGGAAAAATTCTGAGTATAGCATCAACTCTTCTATTACTTCATGAAAGGCTTAAGTCGATACTTTTAAACTTATTTCGAGATTTCACTTGAACCCTTTAATTGACCTTTGTATTTATTGAACACTTTTATCTTTGTGAATTTAGACCATTTGAATATTTTTATGACGATATCAACTGAAAATACAAAATGTGTGCAATATACTTGTGCTGACATGACAATTTGACGAATAAAATTTTGACATGTATCATGTGAGTCAAAAAATTAATTTAAAATGTACTACACAATTTAAAAAATAAATTATTTTAAAATAAAAAAAAAACATCTGTAACTCACCTTTTTTCTTCTTTAAACACAAAACCCAACGGAGCTTCACAAAGCTGGTCACCACCATCTCCGTTTTCCTTTTTTCTTCTTTATACACAACAAAGATAGCAAGCTTCAGATAACCAAAAGGAGAACAGGTTAAACGTAAGGTGGGATGATGCACCAATTCAGGATTCTCAATATTCCAACTATAGGAACAAAATCGTTCATCGTCTTCTTTACCCTCTCCAAATTCCTGCACTTTTTTTTTTTCTTTCAAAATATAGTTCTTTTTTACTATTTTATTTCTTTTTAATTTTTATAAAAGTAAAAGAATTTCTGAATGGATTAATTAAATTTGCAAGAAAAAAGAAGAAAGCATATTTATGTCAATTAAATCTGTTCATCTCCATTTTCGGTCACCTCTAAGCAAACATCGTCACTCAAATTGTTCATCTCTATTTTCGACCACCGGCGAGCAAATATCCTCACTCAAACTAAAATGCAAATCCATATGTTTATTAAAACTGATATTATAGAATTCGATAGGATAAATTTGAATCCTCTTGATTCTCTCGCCTGGATCAACTATGAGAAAAAGGCAATCGAAAAAAAAAAGTAACGATAATGATAGAGGAGGGAAGAAGAAGATGTACAACAGCAACAGTGGCTGGCTTACTGGTGGTATGGTGAAGGACTCTAATGGCATAGAGGCAAGAAAGAAGAAAGAGTTTTTTTTTCTTCCACAAAATGTCTAATCACATAGGTAAGGAAGAAGAAAGAATTTTTTTTTC
>NW_025889053.1:0-2299 GCF_002878395.1 Capsicum annuum
ATATAAGGTATATATGTGGAAAGCTAATTTATATATCTAGCAGTGATGTTGGTTTATTTACTAAGGACTCGTTTGGTAGAGTATATAAAAATGGTACTGAAAAGGGTGTATTAGTAATACAAGGATTAGTAGTGCTGATGGTAGTAATGCTAGGCTTATTTCTTATGCATTGTTTGGTTTGATGTATTAAAAATATGTATGACTATATTTCTTTAAAAATATCATTTGTTTACAAAAATACCCTCAATATTCTACAACTTCTATTAACTTTTTTTTTTTCATGAATTCATTATTGTTAATTGATTTTCAGCACTTTGTTATATTTGTTTTTGTTTTTCATTGACCTATTTCAATGCTTTTTCTTTGTTGAAGATGATGTTTTAATAAAAATTGAGTTTATGTTTAATAGAAATGTAAACCTTGTAGAAAAAGATCTCAATGATATTTAGATTTATTGGTTTGCTTTATGAATGATTTTGTTGATTCGTTTGCGGATGACAGTGGAGTTAATGGATAACATAAAGGAATTATGAATAGAAAGTTAAAAAAATTAGTTTTTCCAACCGATCGAATTGAATTAATCAATCCTAATTATTGTCTTGTTCTACATACTTGAATACATTCTGTTGTTGCATGTAATTTAAGCTGAATTAAAATCAAAGTTTATCATGAAAGTTGTTGTCACATTATAAGTTATTTTAAGTGAAAATTGATTGGTATTGATATCATTTTTTTTTTGAGTGAGACTATTATTTACCATCAAAAAGATTTATTGATCGGGAACATCAACTTAAGCTTCAGGAGGTTGCTTTCTATTGATTAGTCTTGGATTGATTTAGCGACAAATAACTTTCTCTAAATAATAAAATTTGTAAGATAATTTACTTAAATAAATTTACTGGTGCAAATATAAAACATAAATCCAAGAAAATAAACAAAATGATAAGGATTTGAGGGGTATTTTTGTCTTTTCATATATAATCCTGTGGTATTAAATTCAATTTATTACTAATATCACCAAATGGAAGGTATTAATTATACATTGACCCAAAATCTCTACCAAACATAGTACTAAATAATACCATTCATTTCCCCTATTTCATCCTGCCAAATGATCCCTAAAAAATGTTGCCCAATTCATAGAAGGTTGGAACGTAAGCTGAGTTCTGCTGGTAAAGTGTTTTTTGTTGCATAATAATTCTGATGACGAGGTCTTCTCTTGCTGATGTAGTCCCTTTAAAAAATAAACATTAGGTTGAACTAATATGTTTCTTTTGTGCTCCCTTTTAAGATTCTTATTCAAATCGTTACTTCTGCATGAGAAGCTTATTTTGTCATGGTGTACTTGTGTATCTAGGTACTTCCTGATGACATTAGGCAAGCACTACTAGTGGTTGTTGAATGCTGTATGAAGAGGGACTATCTAGCTGCGATGGATCAGTACATTAAGATGGCAATTGGTAATGCACCTTGGCCTATTGGTGTTACTATGGTTGGTATTCACGAACGGTCAGCTCGTGAGAAGATCTACACAAACAGTGTTGCTCATATCATGAATGATGAGACAACTAGGAAGTATCTGCAGTCAGTTAAAAGATTGATGACATTCTGCCAACGACGTTATCCAGCAATGCCATCCAAAGCCGTGGAGTTCAATAGCCTTGCAAATGGCAGTGACTTGCAGTCACTGCTTGCAGAGGAGGGGACTTCTGAGGGATCTCAAACCTCGGAGGAAAGGCTTCGAATAATGCCTGCATAAGGGATAATCTTGCAGGCATCTATATATTGATTTGCCTTTAGTACTGTTTTTTTCCCGCGTATGTGGATTCCCCATGATGTAACTGAATTGTTTTCCCTGAGTCGAGGCCTGCCCTGCAGAGCCTTAGAGCCTTGCACAAGGGGGGAAAATTGGATGCCCTGGTTTGTAACTTCTGGAATTGGATCGTATGTAGAGAAAACTCACCTTTAGTTCTGTGATGAGTTATCCTGACCTTATTCTAATGCTAAGCTAATTCATGTTACGGTGACCAGCTATCGGTAGTGTCATAGTGCTTCAGTCTTCCTTAACTGGAGAGCTCACCTATCGGTAGTATCATAGTGCTTCAGTCTTCATGAATCGCAGAGCAAATAGAATTGCATTAGAGGAACAATTCGGTAATCCGCAATAACAGAGAACTCTAGTTGAAAGATAAAAACAGTTTAAAAAGGATGACTTTTTGTTTATGGGTACTCCCTTCGTCTATCTTTATTATCCACTATATTAAAAGTAGTTGTTCAATAATACTAGTTGTTCAATAAT
>NW_025889054.1:0-6364 GCF_002878395.1 Capsicum annuum
TTTGTTTTTGTTGTAGAGTATCTTATTCAATTCTTTACAGTTCTAAAATCATATTCAGTATATCGTAGGCCCAAGTAACACTATAATGAGATATGAAAAGATGAACTTATCACTTCATTTTTGAGCCCCTCATGTGGGCTTCCAATCTAAATGGTTTTGCTATAACTTGCAATAAACAACTTATGGTAGTATATTTATTTTTCTTTTCAAAATGAATTCATGACTCACTTGTGCTAATCAATAGTTAATGCTAAGTTGGAATGAAGTGACATAAGAGAACGTTAGCGTGGCTGAAACTAGAAAATAAATAAACTTATTTTTTTGAGAATTTTCTGCAACCGAAAAAAAAAATTCTTGTGCCGAACACACCCGTAGGGCTTGTTTGAACATGTGAGATGAAATCAAAATTTAAAATTATGAGATAAAATTGAATTTTGTTTGGACATATAATTTGAACTTTTTGTGTTGAATATTTTCTCATAAACATAAAAATCCTAAAAGTTGTGAAAATCATCAAATTTGTCACTTTTTATACAATCTTACCAAATAAGCAAAAGTTTATAACAAAGCACTGTACACTATAACAAAGCTATTTTCTTAAAAAATACAATATTTATTGACCAAACTTTAATTCAATAAAAAAAGTAAAATTGTACATGAGTTGTAGTGTACAATATAATCCTTTCACATAGTACGAAGGATCTCCTCACATTGAGCTTGCATTTTCGATCAAATGACGGAGAAGATGAACCAACATTGTTACTTTGAACCATTTGTTGATCAATATTATTAGTACTATATCTTCATGTTCATATAGCGTGAAGATTTCATCACTGCATATTCTTGTAAATAATTATATAATACTATTCAGTCTGTGCTAAGTGACGCAGAGAATAAGCAGGCATCAAATCAACACGTGAGCCAGTGGCTTAATGAACTTCGAGATGCTGTGGACGGCGCTGAAAACTTAATGGAAGAAGTTAGCTATGAGTCTTTGAGGCCTAAAGTGGAAGGTCAACATCAAAATCTTGCAGAAACAAGCAACCAGCAAATAAGTGGCCTCAACCTGAGCTTGAGTGATGATTTTTTTCTCAACATAAAAGAGAAGTTGGAAAACACCATTGAAGCATTGGAGGATTTGCAAAACCAAATTGGTCTCGGCTTAAATGAGCATTTTGCTTCGACTAAACGAGAAACTAGAACACCTTCAACTTCTGTGGTTGAATCTGATGTCTTTGGTAAGCACAGTGAAATAAAGCAATTGATTGACCATTAATTGTCTAAGGAGGCAAGTGAAAAAAATCTGAATGTTCTCCCTATTGTTGGAATAGGGGGCATGAGCAAGATAACACTAGCTCAAGCAGTCTACAATGATAAGGTGACAGATCATTTTGGCTTGAAAGCTTGGTTTTGTGTTTCTGAGGCATATGATGCTTTCAGAATAACAATAGGGTTACTTCAAGAAATTCGCTCAATTGACTTAAAGGATGACAATAATCTTAATCATCTACAAGTCAAATTGAAGGAAAGATTAAATGGAAAAAGGTTTCTCATTGTTCTGGATGATATGTGAAATGATAACTACAATGAGTGGAATGACTTGAGGAATTTGTTCAATGAGGTATTGGAAGTATGATTATTGTGACGACACGTGAAGAGAGTGTTGCCTTGATAATACGAACTGAGAAAATTAGCATGGATACCTTGTCTATTGATGACTCTTGGTCTTTATTTAAAAGATATGCATTTGAAAACATGGACCCATGGAGCATCAGGAACTTGAAGAAGTCGGAAAACATATTGTAGCTAAGTGCAAAGGACTGCCCTTAGCTCTGAAGATGCTCGCTGGCATGTTACGCTACGAATAAGAGGTTGAAGGGTGAAGACGTATTTTGAGAAGTGAAATATAGGACCTGTCAAACATGACATATTACCAACATTGGTGTTGAGCTACAATAAACTTCCCCCACATTTAAAGCCATGTTTTTCCTATTGTGCAATATTTCCTAAATATTATCCATTTAGGAAAACACAAGTTATTCATCTGTGGATTGCTAATGATCGTCTTGTAGTACCACGGGGAGATGAAAGAATTCAAGATTCAGACAACCAATTCTTTCTCGAGTTGAGATCAAGATCATTATTCGAAAGGGTCCGATATCCTTTTCAACGGAACACAGAGGAATTCTTAATGCATGACCTTGTCAATGATTTATCCCAAATTGCATCTTCAAAACTTTGTGTCTGGTTGGAAGAGTGCCAAGGATCTCATATGTTGGAACAAAGTTGGCACATGTCGTATTCAATGGGAGAAGGTGGTGACTTTAAGAAATTGACACCGCCCAACAAATTTGAGCAGCTGAGGACATTTCTTCCAATCAATATCCAGGGCCTTTACGAACTTAAGCTTAGCAAGAGGGTGCTGCATAACATACTGCCAAGGCTAACATCTTTAAGGGCATTATCATTTGTTAAAGTATTGAGTTATTTTCTGTTATTTTTCTTTTTTAGTTTAGTAGTTTTATTTCTAAAATTCAGTTATTTAGTTGAGATAGAATAGGATTTTATTAGTATCCTAGTTGAAGATAGTGTAAGATTCCTCAAACATTGTTGTCTTCTTCTTCTTCTTCCTCTTCCTCTTCCTCCTCTTCTCCTCCTCCTCCTCCTCCTCCTCTTCTTCTTCTCCTTCCTCTTCTTCCCCTTCTCCTTCTTCTTCTTCTTCTTCTTCTCCTTCCTCTTCTTCCTCTTCTCCCTCTCCTTCTCCTCCTCCTCCTCCTCCCCCTCCTCCTCCTTCTCTTCTTCTTCTTCTTCTTCTCAATTGGTATCAAGAGCCAATTTCTTGAGGGATATTTGAGAGAGAAGACCCCAAAAAATAACCCTGTGTAAAATTCAATATACTTATGGCTTCCAGCAATTTCCCAATTTCTTCACCCCCAATTTTTTTTGGTGAGAATTATCCAATTTGGGCTGTCAAGATGAGAACATATTTGCGTGCATATGATCTGTGGGAAGTGGTAGAGGTTGGAGGAGAGGCAAATCCTTTGCCAAATAATCCAACTATGGTACAAATTAAGAATCACAGAGAAGAGGTTTCAAAAAACTTTAAAGCTCTCTTGCATACAATTAGCACTTTCGAAAGTAATTTTTGCAAGATTTATGGCGAGTGAGACTGCAAAGGAGGCTTGGGACAAGTTGAAAGAGGAATTTCACGAAAGTGATAAGATCAGGCAAATAAAAGTGATAAATCTGAGAAGAGAGTTTGAAATTCTCAAAATGAAGGATTTAGAAACTATTGAAGAGTTCTCCAACAAGTTGATGAAGGTTGTAAACCAAATCAGACTTATGGGAGAAGAGCTTACAGATTCAAGGATCGTGGAAAAGGTTCTTGTGAGTTTGCCGAAAAGATTTGAAGCAAAGATCTCCTCACTCGAAGATTCGAAGGATCTTACAAAACTGTCACCTTCAGAACTTGTACATGCTCTTCAAGCTCAAGAGAAAAGAAGATCCTTGAGGCTAGAAGAAGCTACTGAAAATGCCCTTCAATCCAAGTTTAAAGGGAAGATGCAGATGCAAAAGGAAGGTAAAATCCCAAAAACTTCTACTAATTCTAGTAGAAAAAATCAAGGCGGTTCTCGCAATGGAGTCAAGAAGAGAGAAAACTTTCCTCTATGCAAGTATTGCAGAAAAACCAATCATAAAGAGGATGATTATTGGTTTAAGGGGAAAAAACCACCTCTCCAGTATAGATATTAAAATAAACTTGGTCATATTAAAAGGTTTTGCAGAGTGAAGAAGGAGAACAACAAAGCTAACGTTTCAAAAGTTGAAGAACAAAAGGATTTTGTATTTATGCTGATGGCAGCAACAAGATTGAATGATGAAAACACATGGTTTCTGGACAGTGGTTGCACTCAACACATGACCAGCAAACAAGAATATTTTATGAAGTTAGAATCTGCCAAAGGTAGTGTCAAGTTGACCGATAAAACTAAATTGGAGATTGTTGGTAAAGGAACTGTGGCAATTGAAGCTTCCAAAGGTACTAAATTTATTCAAGATGTTTTATTGGTTCCTGCTCTTGACCAAAATCTATTCAATGTTGGTCAAATGCTAGAACAAGATTATATGTTACTGCTCAAAGATAAAAAATATGTTGTTTTTGAATCTAGCGGCCAAGAAGTGATTACAGTTGAAATGATAAAAAGAAGTTTTCCTTTGAGTTGGAACTCAAATTTTGAGCAAGTTTGTCGAAGTAGTCAATGTGAGAAGGTTATTGTGACCACCAAGCACAACGATGACGAACAGTATATCTGGGAATCACAAACAGGTGGTTCATTCACTATTACAATGGATGTAAATGTTGAGCAATTGGGCAGAGGAACAAAGGTAACTCTCTTCCTCAAGGAAGACCAGTTGGATTACTTGGAAGAATAGAGAATCAAGGACCTCTTAAAGAAGCATTCTGAATTCAATAGCTATCCAATTTACCTCTGTGCTGAGAAGACTACTGAGAAAGAAATCAGTAATGATGAAGATAATGAGCCCAAGAAAGACGATGAGGGTTCAAGTAAGCAGGCTCTACTTAAGCTTACACAAGATCAGGGTGGAAATTATCTTTTCGAGTTTGATAGCTTCCCTGACCATGACCAGTGTCGGGACTTTGTTGCCTCAACAATTACAGCTTGTGGAGAAGCAAGGAAGTCTACTTCCGAAAAATCTAATGTTCCGCATGATGAGCAACTCACTGCAATAGAAGTGGGGCATCGGATTAAATTACGACAGGAGAATAGTGAGCTGCAGAAACTCCACAGGCAATTGGTCATTGGAGGTATTCTATCAGAGGCTGAATTTTGGGCCGTTAGGAAGAGGCTGCTAGAGCAGACTGAAACAAGAAGCCAAAACAACGGGTAACTTTAAAAAATGACATGTGGAGTGTAAAACCATTATCCGATGGTTAGACGAACAAAGTTACATTTAAGTTGACTCTAGAGGTTATTTATCAGATTTTTGCTGAGAAACCAGCTGTCCGCCAAGCATATTTAAACTTTGTCCCTGGCAAGTTGTCAGGAAAAGAATTCTAGACTAAATATTCAAGGGGTTAATACCTCCACAGTACAAAAAATATTGTTGTAACTTTTGTCGAGGCTTCTGAAGATGAGGAGCTTGCAGTTTTCTTGAAGCAAGATGCTATGTTAGAATTTGAAGCTCGGAAAAAGATGAACAACATCAAGTTATATGTCTGGAGGGTGTTCATTATGGTTAACTGTGAGGAGCTTATGCCTGAGTATCTTGGATTTGTGAAGGGTGTTGTGGACTCTGATGATTTGTCTCTCAACATCTCTCGTGAGATGCTACAACAGAACAAGATTCTCAAAGTGATTAGGAAGAACCATGGGGAGAAATGTATTGAGATGTTCAATGAAGTTGCTGAGACCAAGGAGGGATTGAAGCTCGCTGATATATTTACCAAAGATCTTCCCAAAGAAACTCTTCGTGAACTATTTGGAGTTACCAGCAAACATATCAAGGAGGAGTGTTGAAGTATTGAGTTATTTGCTGTTATTTTCTTTTTTAGTTTAGCAATTTTATTTCTGAAGAAATTCAGCTATTTAGTTGAGATAGAATAGGATTTTATTAGTATCCTAGTGGAAGGTAGAATAGAATTGTATTAGTTTCCAAGTTAGAAATAGAATAGGAGTCTTTTGTCTATTTATTATCTTAGATGTGAATGAATAAACAAGTATAATATTTTTTCCCTCAAACATTGTTTTCTTCTTCTCTGTAGTCTGTAGAACAACAAAATGTGATTCTATATCATAACCCGAGTTGGTCCCAAGATCACGCACTACTTTGTCTATGGAGAGATGTCAAAACCTTACTAGGTTTTTGATTCCTAATGGGACTGAAATACTTCGGTTTGGGGTTTGTGAGAATGTTGAAATACTTTCGGTGGCATGTGGGACCCAGATGACGTCATTAGATATTTTCAATTGCAAAAAGCTGAAGCGGCTGCCAGAACGTATATATATATATATCTACACTACCATACTTTATTATTTGAGAGATGACCTTCAAAACATTGTCGTTATCCATTAAATCAATTAGCATAAGAGTGCCGTAGCAACTCCCATCTCCATAATCAGTAGTACAAGCCTATGTGCTTTTGTAGAACTTCCTTCACATTTCAGTTTAACAAAGAAAACAAATGTTCCTTACTTCTGACAATTTTAATCTGCAGCGAGAATTTTACAAGTAAACCATTAGATAACATTGTAACGATTCCAAGTTAGAGAATAATGAAGATTATATAGAGCTGTATGTAAGAGCTACATATTTCTTGTCTTAAACTTTTAATTTCACACAC
>NW_025889055.1:0-2002 GCF_002878395.1 Capsicum annuum
GACGTTCAAAACTGTTTGTGCTTGAGGCGTTGATTTATTCTTGCTTTCCCCCTTTGTTAAAAATATGTCCAATTCAGCTTTTTGTGTCGATTAGAACAGTGGCTTGTCAATATCCTTTTCTTACCTTGGTCTGATTTTGGCTCATAGTCTTAAAACTCTTAAGGTTTTGCAAAGCTATTATGTAGAAAACGATGATTCTATTGTCCTTTGGATACTAATCTACATCCCCAATATTTCTTTCGACAAATTGTTTCGGAGTCTATCGTTTTCTCTTTTTGTCTTTGTTAGTATGTGTCATTTGCCGCTACTTGTTGATTCTTTGTTTGTAATACTTGTTTTTTGGTTATCTTCTACCCTGTTTAATTATCTGGTTCAATATATTGATTTTTTTAGCTTCAAGAATCTTGTGATGAACTATCACTTGCTGGTCATTGATATCAAAATAAATCAAGATGTGTTCAAACCAAGCTATATAATTAGTCTTTTCTCTTAAGTTTGTGCTTCCTGGTTGATAAAGTTTAAGGTGATATTTCTATGGGTGAAATGAATCAGGAGCTTTACATGATATTTCTTTTAATTAGATCACACTAGTACTGTTTTATTCATGCACCAAATGTATTCTTTTCCATATCATCACTTATCTGTTAAGTATCCAACTTTCAAACATATATTAATTTTCTTACTTTTTACTTTGCATGTCGATACGTTTGAGTCCTAAACGGACTCTTTTTCACCTTTGCATCCTCGCTATGGGCCCTTGAGGCTCACCTCGTTGAACTAAGCCGAAAAGAAGGTCCAAAAGCCCATTGTTTGGCGTATGGATACGAGAGGACGGAAGGAAAGGAAATGGATTAAAGCCCTACATTTGAAGCGGCTAAGAGACAAAAGTCTCATTTATTATTTCATTCTATTTAATTATTGTTGCTTTTTTTTAATTATTTTATTTGTTTGTTCATTTTATTCATTCGTTCGGGCCACGAAGCCAAAGTTGTAAATTTAATACAGGTGGAGCGAGACTCGAGCTAAAGACTCTAACATAGAATTAGGACAGGTGCAAATGGGTCGAAAACCCAACTAGATTAGGACAGGGTCGACGGTTTGGGCTTAAAAGCCTAAATCATTACTTTCCCGTTTTTTTCCCTTTTTCTTTTCATTTACTTGTTTGCTTGTCTCTTTGCGAAGCTAGTTAAATCCCTAACTAAGTCGCTAAAAAATTGATTTTGCAAAGAAATTTTCCTTAATCAACTATTTTTCTAGAAAATTGATTTTCCGAATTTAATCAAAAGAATGTTTTTAAACAGTCTGGATAACCGCAAGTTAGCGGACGTTTTAGGTGCTCAACACCTTCCTAAAACGTTAATAGGAACCGCTTACTCAGAATCTTTTAACTTAAATGATTTTTTTGTTTTGAATCATTTGGAGAAATTCTTTAAAGGTTTCTTAATTTCTTTTCAAAATTAAGTGGCGACTCTCTTTCAAAAGTCAAAATTTTCGCAAAACAACTTTCTCTAGTAAAAGTGTTATCTGATTTACTTTCAAACAAACTTTTAATAATAAAATGTAGTCAAACAAAGTGAGCAGTATTGAAAGTTTGATTTTCTTTCTTTCCTTTTATACTTTGTGGAAGACAGGTGAGACCACACTGAATATGATTCATTTGGGCGCGGCAACAATTTTTGGGAGTCTGAGCGACATAGCTTTGAAGCAACAAGATTTGATAGGGCCCTTTCTTGTTTCAGATAATAATAGCACATGTACTGTGATGATTATATATCATATGTGATTTACTTCATCACAGGTAGATGGGCATTTGTTTTTTACTTCAATCATTTTCAACAATGGTCCAGATTCCATCATTTTCATTATTGATTAAGATGACCAAAAATGATTAAAAAAAGACTTGACAGGTCAATAAATTTTATTTATTAAAATATTTCATTCTTCTTTCTTTCTTGCTGTTGGTGGCCTTTCATGTTCATCTTTAGCCAACTTGTCATGAGCA
>NW_025889056.1:0-2397 GCF_002878395.1 Capsicum annuum
AACAAACCCTTTGAGATCATCAGTCCCTCAGAGGCCTACTTTAAAAACGGAACTTTAGTCACCGTTCCAAAACAAATATGCAGCTTTGGCAGAATTTTCGAAGCTCCCTCCACCAATGCCGAGCAAATTGGTAGACTTAAAGTCAAATAAGCCTTTTGATAAAGGGCAATCGACAAGTTCATCTATCCAATCCAAACAAAGTTACGCTATGAAGGCTCCTGAAACCTTTGCGCAAGCCGTAGATCCCACGGTAGTTAAGACAATGCCAACCCCTCCCATCAGAGAGGAGTTCAAATTCATTACCACATAGGTAATGCCTATTATTGCATTAGACAAAGAGTATGAAGGATATCCATTAGATCAGCTGATTAAGCCGATTTCTAATGATAAAAATTTCGTGGATACTGAAAATCCCCTCAAAACAAGAAGATATTATGAAGCTATCCTCGTCGACACTGACTCTATCGAAGTCGAGCACTCTATGAACGAGCGGAATCCAGAATACATTGATTATTCCAGATTTACTATTAAAAGGGTACTAACCCCTTTCAATTGGTTTGCAGATCACCTGCACACTCTAATTGTACTATCCATGCCTCACAGGCCACAAACGTATAATTGGTACGACTATAAGTTGGCATGGTTCAATTTTTTATATGTCAGACCAGGACACACCTGGTTTATTAAATATTGTCCAGCAATGGTAGATGCCATTATTCCCAGATGGTTTTATGAATGGTGGATTTATATTGGAGGAATCAAAGAAATCCTTCCCCAACAATTCATTAATCGGTTCACAGATTTCTGTACAAAAGAAGGGTGTATAACCCTCCCAGAGCACATTCAAATGTGCAAATTCTTTATCAAAAGGCGAGTTTCCTATATCATTTCCTGGAATTTTGCTAAAGGTGAACAAGACCGAATCAAATATTTATCCAAAGAGATAAAAGTCAAAGTATGGACTCCCAAGCCAGCAGCACCAAAAACTCCAGACAAGGAGAAAACAACCACTTCCTCAACCACTGCTTCTCACAGTAAGAAGGCCCTCAAAGAAAAATTAAAGAAGGCTTTACAAGATATGGAAAGCCAAGAAACTAATGAAGAAGAAGTATTACAACTCCTAGAAGAAGCTTCATCAACAGGGAGTAGTGATAATAATGGAGATATGCTCAATCCTATAGGGATAGCCATGGCCTATTTGGACCCCTATTAAGAATAGGGAAATGTCCCTTCGAAAGTAGAGGTTCAAAGAACCGAAATTACTTTTTGAAAGGGCAATTTACTATTCCTAATTAGAATCCAAAAGCCACACGCTTTTCCAAAAGGAAAAAGACACTGTCCAGTCTGTTTTTCTAAAAGCTAAATGGAATTTAATGCTTTTCTAAAAGGAAAAAGACAGACACAGTCCAGACAGCTAAATGGAATCCAATGCCCAAAAGGACAAGGCATTCAATTAGCTTTTTAAAAAGCTAAAAGCACTGAAAAATAATCTCAGCCTTACACTTGTATGCATAAGATGTACATTATTATCTTTCTCTGGTCTATATAAGACTTGTTGTAATATTAGAAGAGGGATCAAAAATATCCACATATACTAGAAATTCTCTCTTGCCCGATCTCTTGTAACTCATTTTGTAATGTTTTCGTTGATGTTTAAATAAATTTGTAAGTTGTTTAATCATACTCTTTACTTTACATATTGTTTCTTTATAAATTCTTAAGATTGTTTTCACGTTGTTTTCAGGATCCGTTTTCTGGTATCAGAGCCATGTTGGCAGATTGTGTACTCAGCATGAGCAGCTAAGTACATAATCTATCTAGAGCATGGGAAATCTATTTTCTTATAAGTTGCATATGCCTTTACTCATCTATGATTATACTTGTCATAAATTATTTTAATATATCATGTCTTATAATGGGATTTTCTTTTAAGTATGGGGTATTCATCTTCTCTAAAGTGTTTGAAGGAACCGATTAATCTCCAGTCTTAGACGTTGGTCAGCCTGAAAGTGTGGTCTCAGCTATGGTGAGCGTTCGACCCTGTTGGTAGTCCCGTCACTAAGATAACACTTAAGATAAGTCCGTTATAAAGCCATTAAGACTTGATTAGATCCCATAAGCCTTCGATGTATTATTATAATTTATTATAGGTTGTATCATAGTCGATAATTGTTCTATGCTTTCTTATGTGAAAATCTTTGCTTTCCCAGTCAGTCTCTAGACAGTATTTTCAAATATGAATTCCAACATTCATACTAAAAATACTATCAACTTATCTTCTAAAGCAACTCAGATTGCTAATATAGAAAATAATCTTCAAAAATGGAGTATTCCAGAAGAATCTTTTAACACGATTTATCAAATCGGAAAATTTAGTTTTTTCAAAAAACATAATAT
>NW_025889057.1:0-2729 GCF_002878395.1 Capsicum annuum
TATATATATATAGTCATGAGGAATAGTGTTAAAAATGATGAATTGTGGTTGATTCATTAAGTTGATAAGGGCATAAGTATATAAAAATAAGTTGCACCCTCCCCTTAGTAGTACGTTGTTAGGTACGGTTTTATGGGTTTCAGTGTCGTGTTTACCTAACTCATGTTCTTGAATTTTGTAGTATGGAGAATTCTGGGACGTTGTTGTATTGTGTACTTTAAAGTCAAATTGGGGGAATATACGTAGGCAATATGCACCTTGGGTATAGTTTTACAAATTTGGTTAAGTTGTAAGTTATGTGATTAGAGACCAAATGTTAGTGTGTTGATTAGTACAGAATGGATCATTACGTGATAAGGATGTGTATGTGTATGCTCATGGGAGTGTGAGTTATAGGGTGATGGCTACAGAGTCTAGCAAAAGTTAAGAGTAGCATTCCCGAAAAGAGATGCCTTCAAAGTATAGTTATTAGGGAAAGTTTAGGTTTTATGTGTATGGCGATACCCCATTGTGCTGAGTGTTGTGCTTGTAGATTTAATGATGAGAGGTTATATCCTCCATCCTATAATTGTGACTTTGATCTAAGGGGGAGATAAAGAATTAAGGTAGTTCCCGAATTTTCTCAGAGTGGCATGTTTCAGGAAGGAGTCATGATAAACCTATTACTATTCAAGCATATTTCTCCTACTTCCATTTAAGATGTCATTTGACCAATGTCTTGTGTATTCAAGTCCTACCTATGTCTAAGGTCTGAGTTCTCCATGTAACTCATGTCATGTCCTCCAAACTGGAAGTAATAATGTCCCTCCTTGATCCAATATTCCAAGTATTCAAGCTCTATGTTATATTTCTCATGATCCATAAAATCCATGTCCCACATAATTCTTAGTTCTAAAAAACTATACTTTCTATATGTTACCGATTTATTTTACATTGGTACTAGCTAGAGTGATAAGGTTCATGCAAACTCATGACTATCTCAGCTCTGAAATGAGAAGTAGTAGCTTCAAGTACCAATCTTTGTCTCAAACGTTGACTTCATGAATTATAACCTTATGTTATACAACTCATGATATAAGAGCTCATGTTTCTCACTGTGGGTTGTCCTAAGAACTTATGTTGTGTTGTGTTTATGCTGAACGACTCTTCACTTATGATCTAGACACTTGATATATGAAGCACTTCATGATTGTATCATATTTTCACCTCCTATTCTACCTTGAGTAGAGCAATAAATATAAGTTATAATCAAATGGTGTTACTCTCATTCGTGATGCTCATGCTCAGGTCCCTCAATGACCCTCCGTATGTTAGTATAGTGGTGGTTATGGAAGCATAGTAATGTTTTAGATATATAGTAGATGTTGTTGAATGTGAAAATTTTGATGTGACTTTTCGAGCTAAAGTTATAGGAGAAGGGGGAAAGAAGGAGATGGACTTTCGTTATGTGAAACAATTATTAAGGAGATATGTGGCGAAAATCTTCATGAGAGTGATTGAATTTGCTGATCTTAGTGGGGAGTTCCATAAAGTGGGTGAAGTAATGATAGGCTTGAATGTTGTGATTGATGAAAATACAAACCAATATGTTATGTGGTTGGCACTCCTTGATTTAAAACTCGAGTGTGTTTGATTGTAGTGATAAGGTGAAGTGATTTTCTTAATGGAATGTGAAGTACAGGGTCCCGTAACTTAAGTTAGCATCTTGTTACTCTGAGTTAGGCTTCAATATAAGAAAACTGTGCAGTGGGACTCAAACTCTTGATATATATATATAAAATTGAATCCCTTCGAGTCTTATTTCCAATGCCATCGACCGTTCGTCAATCTGAGTCCAGAGTAAAAAGTAATGAGCGTTTGAATGAGACATTGTCCAAGCTGTGCGATAGTGCATGCGACGCCTACTTAAGGGCCATGCCATGGGTAGTGTGCCGCATAGATAAGAAATGGCGATGTGAATGTTTTTTTTTGTGTTATTCCTAGGGCAAAATGGTCCTTTCACATCCCATAACCGTCTGTAAACATCTATAGACGAAATTAAGGTCATTATTCACGTTTTATCACTAACAAAAAATACCTAGTTCATTTCCTTAAGCACAAGAAGAGAAAACAACCTAGGGTTGATAAGCCTCAAGATTCAAAGTTTCCCAACGTTTCCATTACTCTAAGGTACGTGGAGCTATCCTAAATTTCATGGGCATAGGTTTTACGATTTTAACAAGCTTTAAAGTTATATATGTATATGTACTGAGTTTTAGGAAATTGTTTTAAGAGCATGCATCATGAATGAAATTTGATGAAAGTACGTAATTTTCATAGGGTTTGTACCATAAAATTGATTTATAATCTCATGCATATGTGATTTTAATTCAAAAGGTGATTTACCAATGTGAATTGTTAAATTCCCTTTCCCCATAATGAAATTTATGAACTTTGCATGGTATGAATTGTGAATTATTTTCGAGAGTATGACTTAAGAGCCCCATTTTGATCACGAGATTTATGTATAACCAATGTTTGGGCTGGTTTATGAATGATGGTGATTCTTGAGTTTAAATGCCTCTTTAACCATCATGCACTATCGTTTGCATGCTTTTAAAAAGGGGTATTTCTTATGCTAAAGGATTTTATATCTTAACTAAAAGAAATGCATGTGATGAATAAATGAATTGGCCACCACGCGTTAAAGTCTTGTCAAAAAAGTGTTTGGCATACGTCTTCATATGCTT
>NW_025889058.1:0-1045 GCF_002878395.1 Capsicum annuum
CAAAAGAAGAGGGACTGGTTAGAAGAAATATGCGCCGCATTAGAGATGTTGCAATCAATTTCATGTGAAAGTCAAAATATAAACTAGCATGGGTGGACCGACGTGCAATTTTCGGGTGCTCGAGCACCCACTAAACTCGACGTAGAAGAGGTACAATTATATAAGAAACAGTGAAAAAATGGTAAAACATATACCAAAGAACCCAGAGAACAAAAGCATAGTTGGGTACTCTGGCTTTAGACATAACTTTCATGTCTCTCATCTTGGGATCGAATCCTTGTAGCTGCATTGTTTAGAAAATTATTTTTTTGAGCACCCACAACCTAAAAAGCTGGGTCCACCACTGTAAACTAGTAAAGTACGTAGATTGACATGCAAGTGACAGGATGCACTTTAACAAATTTAATATGAAGGATAGCATGTACACAATCAAATACATAAATAAAAAAGCATCACCTATATAAGATATGGATAAAGTAGATAAAAAAAGCATACAAGTAAATTTGAAATAAATGCACACACTCCCTAAAGAAGATATCAAATTTCTTTTAAAAAAAAGTCTTGAAGTCAAGATTGGCTAGTTGATTTTTGTGAAACATGACTTATATTGAATTAAGGATTTGAAAACATTGGCATGCACACGTCCTCAAACTAATGAGGTTAACTGTAAATACTCAATCTTCTCAATCTAAGCACATTTGTAAATCAAAACTTATTAAAATTTATACCAATATTGCTTAATCTTCTCAATCTAATCACATTTGTAAACCAAGAATTATTATAATTTATACCAATATTTCTTAATTTTAGATCATATAATAAGTAAAATGAGAATGTTCTTCCATAGATTGAGGCTAAATATTCTATTACTAGCTAGAGATTCAGCACAAACGAGGAAAAGGCTCCTTCAAAATCTAAGTGATAATTTCAAGTGAGAGTTGATATCATTTTGCATTTTCAGGGGGCACGAACTAAATCTTCAACCTTATGAATAATGGCAATATGTAACCATTAACAGTGCTAGAATATTCTATAAATAATTTCA
>NW_025889060.1:0-47940 GCF_002878395.1 Capsicum annuum
TACATATCTTTCTTTCACTCTTAATTCATATATTGGCATAGGATATATGGTATAGTATTGACGTCTGATGAATGTGGCTGGAATAGGATAGTTCACCTTGAGACTTTCTAAGTCTTGTTATGTTAGACTCTTGGACGTGAACAAGATAGTTGTCCCTTATTATTCACATTGACTTGTTATTTAAGCTCTGGTCTTTTAGGTGTAGTTTCCATTCTATTTATATGTTGTATATATCTACTTTATCTTTGAAGCTCAGTTGGCAGTTTTCTACTGAGTACCATTCATTTGGTACTCATACTACACTTCTACAGCCTACAGATCATAGTACAGGTTATTACCGTTGATTGTTCTTCGTGCGGAGCAGCCTTGGTTCAGAGACTTAGAGTGAAATCCTAACGTTCAAAGTATTACTCATCTCTCTCTCTCTGTATTAGACCAGTCTCTATATTAAATGTAGATATAAGTTATATCAGTGTAATTCTCTTAATAGACAACTTTTGTACTCTTATTATATGTAGAAGCTCTTGTACTAATACCGCTAGGTTTTGGAATTCTGTTATGTATTAATATTTATGCCATTTATTTCACATTCTTTTCCTTATGTTGTTGAAGAGTCCTCTACTAGCCGTTCTGAACTATGGGTTGGCTTGCCTACTGGTGGGTTATGGTAGGCGCTACCATGATTTGATAAATTAGGTCGTGACAAATTGGTATTAGAGACTAGGTTTCATTGGTGTGTTAGTACAAGAGCTAAGTGTTAGTAGAGTCCTGTGGATCGATGCGAAGACGTCCGTAATCTATCTTCGAGAGGCTACAGTAACATTCTAGGAAATTAGTTTCTTGATTCCATATTGTATGTCCACATTCCTATGAACCTCGAACATATTCTTTGACTCTATTCTATCCCTGAAGGATGATGCAACATTATCGACAGATGCGAATGAGACTTCAACATGCACTTTTAGAGTTTCAACGCTACATCAGATTAAAGAGTCAGAGATGGATATTGAAGATCTTCAGTGACAACCAAAAAGGATTTTGGTCATCTTAGGCTCCAGTTGATCTTGTGACTACTTCAGCCTTTGAGGTTCAACATTGGGAGTTTGAGTTATGTTGTAGATCTCTCTCATCCATGGATGATGTTTGATTCATGGAGTAGTCCTCAGACCAAAGTTAGGCCTAATGGTATTAATCAGGGTTCTCTACCAGTTTTGAGTATGAGTTTAGATCTCTCGTGTGGTCTAGGCATCTTCCTATGCCATATCATTTTAAGCCGTACTTTGGTGCATGGATATGTTGGAGGGTTAGTATTGTCACTCTGTTTGACGTTGAAGCACTAGATAGTAGCCGAATCTTTCTTCCCTTGAGGTGTTGATTATGAGAGGACCATAAAGAGCACAAGTTTTATAATGTATGGAAATGGCGGCAAGAGGCATGTCATCAGTTTAGTATTATTGGTATTTTATTTAAGAGTGAGGATTCTTCTAGTAGAATTCAGCTTTATTTGCAGTCCATCAACTCTAGGCAGATAATATTCTATTCGATGAGTAGTCCTCAAAGTAATCATGATGATCACAGTGGGCAGAGTCCCCATCAGACTTGCAGATCATGGTATGGTTCTATGGCCCATGGCAACCATTCTAGATTAGGAGAGATAGTATTTTAAAGTATTCCAGGATCTTGATTTGGTTATGTCGTGATGATACACTGGTTCAGAGAAAGACCCAGGTATGAGATAGATTATCAGCTAGATTTAGTATATTTTCCCTCTTCAGCCTAAAGTTCCTGAGGCAGTCTATGATTGCGGAAGGATGGACATAATTCTAGAGATTTTTCTAAGTGTCAGTTGTCTGGCTATTTAAACTCAGTTTGTTTCCCTGCTATGTTGATGCTTCAGGAATTTCCACGACTATTGAAAGATCGACTACTAGTCTAGAGAGTGTCTTCAACATGGGAGTTTTAGTTATTCAGCTTATTTAGATTAGCCTTGTGATGTTATGGAATCTCTAGTTAGAGATAGTATGTGTGGCACCTCAATTGATGATTCAGTCGGTCGGTTCGAGTTGGACCTATTCAAATTTATTTTCCCTATGTCCATTAGGCATGTGATTGCAGATGTTGCCACGACTAGTGTGCTCTTATTTCCCATATTTATTTCTTATTATGTTTATTGGGGTTTTTATAACCATTGGTGATTATATGCCTTGATGAATTAATATTAATTATTATGTGCCTTGTTATTAGATTTAAGATCATGTTACTACTCCGTGGTTTATTTCTTTTAGTAGTGGATGGAGTTAATCTATATTGATGTTGTTCCCCTATGGGTGTGGTTTGGGTTTGAGTCCCATTTATCTTGGCATATTACCCCTGTTGTGTCCCTTGAGTGGTACATGATATTGATGTTCATTTTGGTATAACCTGTTCAGTATATTGATTTTGATATTGTTGTTGCTATTGCTACCACTGTGTGAGGTTATTGATATAACTTGATATTATCACTTAATGTTGTTACTCGATGTAATTGATACTTGTTAGGTAGCTGTATAGACTAGTGTTATCTAGTTAGACTCTTTTTTTCTTATGTTATTATTTGGTGGATTGAGTAGATATAACCCAATTTGATGATTTCTTTCCCCTAGCATAGTAAGGTTGACTGTGTTCCCTCTTCATTAGCTGTATTGGATTGATTTAGGGATATATTATGATATCGAAGGTAGGTTAACCTTTTTTGGCTTTGTTGTGATTCTAGGGTCGGTGATTTAGCTGTATCACCTATTTTTGAGTTTGGGATCCTTAGACTTGCCTTCTGGGTTATGAAGTTTTTTGCCTTGGCTATTCTTTTATACATAGCTCGTGTGTGAGATTGACCAGTTTGAGGTCTATTCTTCATTTGTGGTTATTTTTTTGTATGATAGCAGTTTTGATATTGATGTTGAGATGACGTGGATCATCTCCTAGATTTGTGAGGTTCGTTCCTTTGTGATGGTTTACCCTTGTTATTAGTGTGGAGATTAGATACTTCTTTTGTTGTTGTGATATGGTTTTTTCTAGTAGAGTTAGAAAGTTAGAGGCAGGTGACCTTTTCTATGATCGCTTCATGAGTTGGCAATTTGGAAATTCTTTATCTCGATTTATTTATTTTCTTAATGGTGGTTTTTTACTTTGACCATGGTTTTGAGATTGGTATTTTTCTTCTTCGATGATGAGATTGTGGGGTGGATTTGGGAAATCCATATTTTAGTGTTTGTTTTGCCTAGTGAGGTTTGGTGGAGCATTTCTCCTTGATGTTATGTACTTGTGACTATTCTCTGCTGAGATGGAGTGTTAGATTGATTAGTTGCCAGCTTGAGTTGCATTTTTTGAGTTGCTAGAGGTTTTGCCATCTCTGGTGTAGTTTTCAGCCTTGGGAAGTATTTGAGTATGTTTGGATAGTTCATGCCCACTGGCGGATATGGAGTGGGTTATTTACATTTCCAGGCAGTGATTCATCCTTTTTGCATAATTTCTATTTTGTGGATATATTTCGTGCCCTCCAATTAATATAGAGTTGGTTGCTTGTTTTTTCAATGAGTGGTTACCAATGGTGATTTTTCTCTTCAGATATGTTTTGACTGTGGCTTGGTATGATTTATCTCAAATATGTCAGATTTGGATACTAGAGTCGATTTGGGATAGTTGACATTGATATAACCTTATTGGCCTAGATTTTTGATTTGACACCTTGGAATGACGATTTAGAAGTATGATAGATTTGGAGCATTAATGCCTGCCCGTTCTTAGTTTTAGTTTAGATATATGAGATCGAGCGATTCATCCCTGGTATTGAGATTTCAGCTGGAAGTTGTTGACCTTGCGTGCAACTTTTAATTAGACTTACCTTTATTTAGATTTTATTTATTGGTTGGTTGAGCCTACCCCATGATTTCCTGTTTGGTCTTCTTAAAGTCGTTTGGATTATAGTTTATAAGTGTTCAGATGATAGCCCATGGGCCCCGTATTGGTTATTTCCATTTTGACCTCGAGTTTCAGTTTTCTTTGGGAATTTTGGATGATTTACTCAATGGGAGTAATATACTTGAATTGGATTCAGTACGACTTCATTCTCGGTGGATGAGACCTCCTAGAGTGAAATGTTCAATAATGAGTAGCTGAACCTTAGATTTTGATATATCAGTTTAATTTTTATCTGGACTAGTTGCAACTTTGGAATGGATTGATTTGTTGGTTATCTCTATTATGTGCCCAGACAACGCCTTATGAGCTTGTTCTCTTGTTTGCTGTCTAGACTTTCAGTAAATCAGCTTCAGTTCTTTGAGTTCTCTATGATGAGATTGCGTGGGTGAGACTTAAGTATTTTTCCTCCTAGCTTGGAGAAAATAGCATGAGTAAAATGGTAAATGGAGCATATATTTTGATTTGAATTTGGTGGCATAACTAGTGACTTGTATTTGGTGGCATAACTCAAGACTTGGGTTGGCTTGGAGAAAATAGCATGTGTAAAATGGTAAATAGTATCAGCATGATGTCATTCAGATGTGTGCACATCATCTTTTTTGGTTCAGTTTGAGGCCAGTTAGCGGTTAAGTTGAGTTTTGCCTGTTTGGAAGTAGAATGAGAGTAATGGTTAAAAAGGGATACGTGTGGTAAAATCCCTCAGAAGTGTTTTCTCTCCCCTGAGGTTATTTGGGAAGTCATGCTTGGATCATGCGGTCCCAGTACCTCATCCCTTCGAGGCTTTGATATTTTTTTTATTTGTTGACTTTCGAGGACGAAAGTCCTTTTAGTAGTGAATATTGTAATGACCCTTCAGGTTTATGCTTATTTCTGTTATTTGAGCTTCTTTATAGCTTCCCCAAGTAATTTATGACTCGCTGAGACTGATGATTTGGTAATCGGGCAGTTCGCTTGTTTTTTAGAACCAATTCTCTGTTTAGAAATCTTCGATGGTTCCAAATGACCACCGGGATAAAACTTCAGTAGAACGACCTCAGATTGAAAATACAACTTCTTCATCGCATCCAAAATGTCGATTTTAGGCTAGGGAGACCCCTAGTTCAGGTCCCACGGCAGTAAGACCCAGTAAGATCCTAGCTCATTTCAGCTTACTATTGCATGTTTAAGGGGTCCAAGACTTAGAAATTTTTGCAAAGTGTTAAGTCTTAGTCTTCTCCAAAGCCCCTTACACTTCGATGATTTTACTTTCTACCTTCCCAACCCCAGAACGTTAGTTTCTAAGTTGATTCATAATCGGGGTTGTCGATAGTTTATCTTGGGTGAGTTTTAGATTTTTCAGACGACATTTGAGACCTGTTTGGATGATCAAAATAGGGAGGCTCTGCGATATGGCCGCGGTGCGTCGGATATCACATCGGTGGGGAGAAATACGGTGCATCGCATATCGTGTTGATAGAGCAACGCTGTGCATCGTATTTTCCGTCGGTCAGTTCGGTTCAGTTTAATGAGATTCGGTTCATGGGGGGGAGAGGGGTAATTGAGTTATTTCCCTCACCCTATCCCAGCCATAATACGGGATTTAGGGTCCGAAAAGCATTATTTGTCATCTTTTACGCAAAATTCTCTCAAAAGAAAGCAATTCTCTCTCAAGATCAAACCCTAGCCTCTTCAAAATTCAAGCTCAACCTTCAAGAAATCACTAAGAACTTTCACTAATTCATCAATTAAGGTATGTGTGACGTTCATCCATGGGCCTTTTTTACCCATGGAGTCCAAGAATCCATTTTCAAGTTTAAAGCCATGATTTTTACATATTCTTTTGAGTTATCTTCATGAAGCTATTATGAAGTTTGATTACAAATTATGTTTACCATGTATTTTCATTGGAAATTATCCTTGACAAATTCGAAGATGATGTTCGCATGTTAAATTCGAAATCCATGATTTTAGTATTTCAATTATGTTAGTATCATATGTTTTAACTATTCTCATACCGAAGCCTATGAATTTCAAGTGTTTGATGAAATGCCTAAATGATTGGGTTTTGAACAGTGACTACTTATGATGTTTAAAAAGCTTCAGTATGTTTCTATTGTTATTGTTTTTGAGTCTTGGGGGTTATAAATACCCAAAATTTAGATGATTACCTAGTTTTCAGTATCTACAGAATAATTTTAGTTATATCATGAGCAATATCATTCAGTCAGTTACTAAGGTCAGTTGTGAGTCCAATTAAGCTTAGTTCAGTCCAGTAATCAGTGTCTTTTAGTTGGGAGTAAAAACTTAGCACCGAGTGAACGTAAGGATGGCCTCTCCCCCGTCAGTAGGCATAAGGCACTTTTCTTCCTCATAAGTAGGCATGAGACGTTAGTAGCAGTCCCTAGGTTCTAGACCTACGACGCCACCATAGACTTTGAGGGATCCCCCGTCAGTTAAGCATGACACCCTTGTCCATCGGGATATCAGATTAGTGGATCCATACAACCAATGTAAATGCTCGTGGCATGGTACTGACACCCTTTCAACTGGGGTTATATGTTGGACCTTGATAGTACATTGAGGTATGTTGGTTATAGCTATCTCCCACAGTCTCAGTTAAGTATTCAGTACAGAGTTCAGTTTCAGGTTTGATTGACCATAACATATAGTTATTAGTTATTCAATATCAGTATTTCAACACTTCAGTTTACAGACTATATCAGAATCATGTTTTATGCTTGGTTATGCATTCTCAGATTTTATAGCCTTTATGCATTCATACTCAGTTATCTTATACTATTCAGTAAATTATTACCTCATGCATATAACCCATATATTTCTGCCTAACCTCATCTTATATACCAATAAATTCAAAGTGCTAATACCTTAGTCGTTTCTTGCTCTGTGATGTCTTATATCATAGGTTCGGACGTTCGGGTTCTTGACTGTACTTAGACATTCTAGCATAGCAGTAGCAGTGGTAGTGGTGAGTTCTCATATATCGAGGACCATTTATATTTTTTTTAGTCTTTTAGCTCAATAGTCAGTCGAAGTTAGTTGGGAGCTTTTCCCATCAACTCCTCAGTCATTTAGAGGTTTTTCAGACTATTTTAGACAATTAGTCAGTTTATCAGTTGTTATTACCAGTCTTCTCAGTATTTTTTTCAGACGCTTTCAGACCTATGATTTTAATCAAATGTTTCAGTAGTTAAAATCTTATGGCATTTTTAGTTAAATTCTGCACATGCTATTTTGTTATCTATTTTATTCAGTGCTCACAGTAGGTACCAGATCATGGGTTAACTTATGATCTCTTGGGATTGTAAGCACTGTGTGGCTCCAGGGTATCTTTTTAGGGTGTTACAAACTTGGTATCTGAGCCTAAGGTTTTAAAATATCCTAGGGAGTCTGAAAGCCGCTTTGAGTAGAGTCTTATGCATGGGTGGGAAGCACACCACACTTATGGACAGGAGGATACAAGGTATTTTAGGAAAATTTTCCCTTCTTTCGATATTCATGTCATGCGAATGAGCATGAATCTATTTAAACTCTTGTTCTAATTTGATCTTGCTTTCGTTTACAGAATATGCCTCCCAGAAAGGCTAACAAAAGAAGAAATGGGAATTAGCCTACACCTCTGCCCATTCAAGAAGATCCCCTGAATGAGCATGTTTTTCATGTTGAGTTCAGAGATATATTCACTATTCTGGTTCATTCTGTAGCAGATCAAAATAATTAGCAGGCTATTATCCCAGCTAATCCAGTGTGTAATTCATCTGCATCTAGGATTCTGGACTTTACCAGAATGAATCCCCCTCAGTTTTTGGGATCCAAGTCTAATGAGGATCCGCAAAAGTTCCTTGATATATTTCAGAAGGTAACATGTATTATAGGTGTGACGTCTAGTGAGAGTGCAGAGTTGGTTGCTTACCAGTTGTAGGATGTAGCTCACACATGGTATAAGTAGTAGAAGGAGGATAGAGGCACAGATGCAGGGCCTGTAGAGTAGGAGGAGTTTGCTACAGCCCTTTTAGACAGATTCTTTCTTTTGGAGTTGAGGGAAGTTAAGGTGTCAGAGTTTATTAATTTGAAGAAGAGTAGTATGAGTGTAAATGAGTATTCTCTTAAGTTTACTCCGTTGGCGAGGTATGCTCCTCATGTGTTGTCTAATAACAGGTCTAGAATGAGTAAGTTTTATGTCTGGTGTATCTGATAGTATGGTTAAGGAGTGTAAGACCGCAATATTGATTAAGGAGGTGGACTTATCTAGGCTTATGGTCCATGCTCAATAGATTAAGGAGGACAAGGTTATGGAGAAAGAAAAAAAGAATAAGAGGGCTAGGATAGGTAGTTTTAACTTTGCTTAACCAAGATCAGAGGGTGGTAACCGTCTTTTATTATGTCAGAAATATTCTTCCCCAGCTTCGTCTTTGGATAGTGCTCTAGTTCCAAGGTTCAGAAATGGTAATCAGGATAGGGCGCCAGGCTCTAAGACTCAAGGCAGTATGAACAGTGGTCAGACTAATCCACTTTGCTAGAAGTATGGTAAAAATCATCAAGGTGTATGTAGGGCTGGCAGTGATGTGTGCTTTGGATGTGGCCAAACTATAGGATGAGGGAGTGTTCGATAGGTATGTGGAAAGGTAGGAATGATCGCCAACAGGGTCAGGCTAACTCTTCAGCAGTACCATCAAGTCACCTAACTCAATAGGGTACCACTTCCAATACCACTAGCAGTCAGCACCAAAATAGATTGTATTCCCTCCAGTCCTGTCATGATCAAGAAATTTTTTCTAATGTGGTTACGGGTATGTTACAAGTCTTTCATTTGCATATTTATGCTTTATTAGATCTCGGAGCTTTACACTCTTTTGTAACCCTTTATCTAACTATCAACTTCAGAGTCAGTCCTGAAACCTTAGCAGAACCCTCTCAGTGTCTACCCTAGTAGGTGTCTCTATTGTAGTTAGGTAGGTATGTAGGAACGGTCTGGTCACAATATCATAGAAAGTCACTTTAGTTGATCATGTGGTGTTAGAGATGATTGATTTTGATGTAATTCTCAACCCGAATTGGCTCTACCCATGCTATGCTTTAGTTGACTGTAGAAATAGAGTTGTTCAATTTCAGCTTCTAGATGAACCAGTTATTGAATACACGGGCAGTACTTCAATGCTTAGGGGTCAGCTTGTTTAATACCTTAGAACGAGAAAAATGATATCCAAGGGGTGTATTTACTATCTTATTCGAGTTAAAGACTCTAATTTTGAGACTCCCAATCTCGAGTCAGTTTTAGTAGTGAGGGAATTTCCAGATGTGTTCCCTGATGATCTCTTCAGAGTTTGTCCTAAAAAGGAAAATTGACTTCGAAATAGACCTTCTTCCAGATACCCAGCATATCTTTATTCTACCCTAAAGAACAGCTCTAGCCAAGCTTAGGGAATTGAAAGAATATTTGAAAGATCTGCTATATAAGTGATTCATTAGACCCAATGTTTCCCCATGGGGCGCTCCAGTCCTTTTTGTGTGAAATAAAGATGGTTCTCTCAAAATGTGCATCTATAACCGTCACTTGAACAAAGTCACCATAAAGAATAAGTACCCACTCCCCAAAATTAATGACTTATTAAACCAACTTCAGGGTGCCAGCTACTTCTCTAAGATAGACCTCAATCAAGCTATCATCAGCTCAGAGTCAGAGAGTGTGACATTTTAAAAACAGCTTTCAGAACCCGATATTGTCACTTCAAATTTCTAGTCATGTCCTTTGGACTAACGAATGATCCAGTAGATTTTATGGACTTGATGAACCAAGTTTTTAAGTAGTATTTGGACATGTTCATCATAGTCTTCATTGATGATATTCTTGTCTATTCCCGTAGTGAAAACAGTCATGCAGACTACCTCAGAATTGTATTGCAGACTCTTAGAGCCCTTCACTTGTTTGCCAAATCCAGTAAGTGAAAATTTTGGATAAGATCAGTAGCTTTCCTTGGCTAGATTATTTTCAGTGATGGCATTAGAGTTTACTATCAAAAGACTGAAGCAGTAAAAAACTAGCCTAGACCCATCTCTCCATTAGATATCAAGAGTTTTTTGGGTTTGTCCAGCTATTACCATCAGTTTGTTGAAGGGATTTCATCTATTGCATCCCCCATGTACATATTGACCCAGATGAAAGTTAAGTTTCAGTGGTTATATAAGAGTTTTTAGGAGTTAAGGACTCGACTCACATAAGCCCCAGTTTTGATGTTGCCAGATGGTTCAAATAGGTTTGTTGTTTACTGTGATGCTTCTAGAGTTGTTCTTGGTTGTGTGTTGATGCAGAGAGGTAGGGTCATAGCCTATGCCTCTAGACAGCTTAAGCACCATAAAAAAAATTATCCTACCCATGATTTTGACTTAGCAGTTGTTGTGTTTTTCTTGAAAATTTGGAGGCACTATCTCTATGGGGTGCATGTTGATGTGTTCACAGATCACATCAGAGAAGGTGGTTGGAATTGTTGAAAGACTATGATATGAGTGTTTGGTATCACCAAGGCAAGGACAATGTAGTGGCAGATGTCCTTAGTAGATTGTCTATGGGTAGTGTTGCTCATGTTGAGGATGATAAGAAGAAGTTAGTTAGGGAGGTTTATCAGCTTGCTAGACTAGGTGTTTGTTTACTTGTTTCAGCTAAGAGTAGTATATGGGTTCAGAATAATTCAGAATCTTCTTTGGTTGTCGAAGTGAAAGAAAACCAAGATAGGTATCCCAGTCTAGTTAAGTTGAAGTAGTCAGTTAGAGATCAGAAAGTAAAGATTTTCTCTAAAGGGGGAGATGGTGTATTGCGATGTTAGGATAGGCTATGTGTGTCATGCGTTGATGGGTTGAGGCAGAGAATCCATACAGAAGCTCATGGTGTGCATTACTCTATTCACTAAGGGGCCACTAAGATGTACCGTGATTTGCGGGAGATCTATTGGTAGAGTGGTATAAAGAAAGATATTACAGAGTTTGTAGCCAAGTACTCTAATTGTGAGCAGGTTAAGGTTGAGAACCAAAGGCCTAGTGGCACTAGACAGGAGTTCATCATTCCCACTTGGAAGTAGGAAAAGGTGAACATGGATTTTGTAATTGGATTTCCCCGTTCGCGTCATCAGCATGACTCAAATTGGTTATTGTAGAAAGAATGACCAAATCAGATCATTTTTTGCCAGTCCATACTTCTTATTCAGTCGAGGACTATGCCACGCTTTATCTCAAAGAGTTGGTTAGGTTTTATTGAGTCCCATTGTCTATCATCTCAGATAGAGGTAGTCAGTTTACCTCTTATTTTTAAAAGGCATTTCAGAAGGGTCTTGGTACCCAAGTTCATCTCAGTACAACTGTTCACCTTTAAATAGATGGCTAGGCAGAGAGGACCATTCAGACCTTAGATGATATGTTGAGAGCATGTGCTATAGACTTTAAGGGTAATTGGGATGATCACTTGCCTTTGATGGAGTTTGCCTATAATAACAATTATCATTCCATTATTCAAATGGCTTCATTTGAGGCTCTCTATAGGAGGAGATATATATCTCCCATTAGTTGATTTGAGATTTGTGAGACTGCATTGATAGGTCCTAATTCAGTATTTGATGTGTTAGAGAAAGTTTAATTAATAGGGAGAGGCTTAAGAGAGCCTAAAGCTATTAGAAATTCTATGCAGATGTGAGGAGAAGAGATCTTAAGTTTGGAGAGAGTGAAGACATTTGGTAAGATGGGGAAACTCAGTCCCCAATATGTTGGCCTTTACAGGATCTTGAGTCGTTATGGGAAGGTAGCGTATGAGCTTGAATTGCCCGCAGATTTGGCATCCGTTACCCAGTATTCCATGTTTCTTTATTAAAATAGTGTATTGGGGATCCAGCTATAGTTGTTCCTTTAGAAAGTACAGATGTTCAGGATAGCCTTTCTTACGAAGAAATCCAGTAGAGATCCTAGATCGTCAGATTCTCAGACTAAGAAACAAAGAAGTTCCCTTGGTCAAAGTTCTTTGGTGGAACCAATCTATTAAGGGAGACACTTGGGAAGCAGAAGCAGACATGCGAACCAAGTATCCACATCTCTTTTTCGCAAACTCAGACTCAGCTTAAGGTAACAGTTCTCCTTAAATTTTCTCTTTTCAATTCTCAGTTCAAGCCATGAAATCATCTTCATGTCATTGCATACATTCATAAATCAATTTAGTTATATAAAATGTTTCAGACTCAGTCATGTAACCATGTTTTCAGTTATGAACATTCAGCATGTACTCTCACCATATCAGTATTCTCAACTTAATCAGTCTCATTCGAGGATGAATGTTTCCAAGGGGTAGATATTGTAAGATCTCGTAAAATCCTAGCTCATTTCAGCTTACTATTGTATTTTAAAAGGGTCCAAGACTTAGAAAATTTTTCTAAGTGTTAAGGCTTAGTCTTCTCCAAAGCCCCTTAAACTTTGATGATTTTACTTTTGACTTTCCCGACCTCGGAACATTAGTTTCTAAGTGGATTCATGATTGGGGTTGTCGATAGTTCATCTCGGGTGAGTTTTGGATTTTTTAAATAATGTTTGAGACCTTCTTGGATGATCAAAATAGTGGGACTCCGCGATATGGCCGTGGCACATTGGATATCGCATTGGTGGGTAGCAATGCAGTGCGGTATATATCATGTTGACAAAGCAACGTGGCGTATCGGATTTCATGTCGGTCAATTCAATTTAGTTTAATGAGTTTGGGTCCAAGGGGGTAATTTAGTCATTTCCCTCACCCTATCCCAGCCATAGCACAGGATTTAGGTCCCAAAAGCATTATTTGTCATCTTTTACACAAAATTCTCTTAAAAGGGGCAATTCTCTCTCAAGAACAAACCCTAGCCTCTTAAAGATTCAAGCTCAAGCTTCAAGAAATCACCAAGAACATTCACTAATTCATCAATTAAGGTATGTGTGATGTTTATCCATGGGCTCTTTTACCCATGGAGTCCAAAAATCTATTTTCAAGTTTAAAGACATGTTTTTTATATGTTATTATGAGCTATCTATATGAAGTTATTATGAATTTTGATTACAAATTATGTTTAACATGTGTTTTTATTAGAAATTGTCCTGGACGCATTTGAATGATGATACCCGCATGTTAAATCGTAAATCCATGATTTTAGTATTTCAATTATGTTAGTATCACATGTTTTAACTACTATCATGCTTAAGCCTATGAATTTCTAGTGTTTGATAAAAAGCCTAAATGATTGGGTTTTGAACAATGACTACTTATAATATATTTGAAGCTTCAATATGTTTTTATTGTTATTGTTATCGAGTCTTGGGGGTTATGAATACTTAAAATTTACATGATTACCTTGGTTTTATTATCTACAGAATGATTTTAATCATACCATGAGCAATATCATTCAGTCAGTTACTAGGGTCAGTTGTGAGTTCAATTAAGCTTAGTTTAGTCCAGTAATCAGTGTCTTTTAGTTGGGAGTAAGAACTTAGCACCGAGTGAACGTAAGGATGGCCTCTCCCCCGTCAATAGGCATAATGCACTTTTCTTCCTCATAAGTAGGCATGAGACGTTAGTAGAAGTCCCTAGGTTCCAGACCTATTACACCACTGTAGACTTTGAGGGGTCCTCTGTCAGTTAGGTATGACACCCTCATTTTTTAGAATATCAGATTAGTAGATTCACACAGCCAATGTTAGTACTCGTGGCATGGTACTGACACCCTTCCAACTAGGGTTAAGGGTTGGACCTTGATAGTATATTGGGGCATGTTGGTTATTGCTAGCTCCCACAGTCTTAGTTCAGTATTTAGTACAAAGTTTAGTTTCAGGTTCTCTTGACCATAGCATGCAGTTATTAGTTATTCAGTATTAGTATTTCCGTACTTTAGTTTACAGACTATATCAGAATCATTTTTTATGCGTGGTCATGCATTCTCAGATTTTACAACTTTTATGTATTCATACTCATATTATCATGCTATTCAATCAGTTATTATCTCATGCAAATAACCCATGCATTTCAGTCTAACCTCATCTCATATACCAGTACATACAAGGTACTGATCACATACTTGTTTCTTGTGCTATGATATCTTATATCATAGGTTCGGACGCTCGGTTCCCAACCGTACTTAGACATTCCAGTGCATCAGGAACAGTAGCTGTAGAGAGTCCTTATATATTGAGGACCTTTAATATTTATTTCAGTCTTTCAGCTCAGTAGTCAGTCGGAGTTAGTTTGGGGCTTGTCCGATCAACTCCTCAGTCAGTTAGAGGTTTTTCAGACTATTTCAGACAGTTAGTCAGTTTATCAATTGTTATTATCAGTCTTCTTAGTATTGTTTTTAGAAACTTTCAGAACTATGATTTTAATCGAATGCTTCAGTATTTAAAACCTTATGGCATTTCCAGTTAAATTCTGCACATATTGTTTTGTTATCTATTTTATTTAGTGCTCACAGCAGGTATCAACTCATGGGTTAGCTTGTGGTCTTTCAGGACTGTAAGCACCGTATGGTATCTAGGGTGTATTTCTAGGGCGTTACAAAGGCTTCTAAACTTATTTTAGGCTATTGAGCAGATTTTATTAAAAATAGAACTATAGATGTGGGGCCTACTTTTTATTAAAACAATATTTGATGAAATTTTGATGATTCCAATGGATTTGAAATGTGGTTTCCACTCAAATTTCACTATTGAATTATGTTATTTGGGTTTTGAATGAGTTTCGATGGTCAAGAATAAGTTTTTGACTTTGTTGTCACGGGGATACCGCATCTCTTTGCTAAGGGGATCTATAAATAGACCCAAGGTCGCAAATTTGGGCATTTTTTCTTCATCTTTGAGAGCCTGAAATCCTAAATAGGTATGATAACTCAAAAAGTTTTGATGATTTCAATCGATTTGAAATGAGGTTACACTCAAATTTCACTATTGGATCACATTATTTGGGTTTCGAATGAGTTCCGAGGGTTAAAAATAAGTTTTTGACTTTGCTGTCATGGAGATACCATAGCTCTTTGACGAAGGGGTCTATAAATAGACCCAGTTCGCGAATTTGGGCATTTTCCTTTCATCTTTGAGAGCCTAAAACCCTAAATGGGTATGATAACTCAAAATTGATTTGTGTGAGCATCTAGGAAGCTTGGTAACCATATTTTATCATGATTATTTTCCAGATTAAGGTAAGATTTCATCACTTTATTGGTGAATTTCTTAGTTTTTGACCCAAAACCCCAATTTAGTTTAGGAATTAATTTATTCCAAAATTTGGTTTGTTTGCACCCATTAGTTGAGGGTTATCATTCTTGGTGATATATGTGTATTGGGTTGACCTTAAAAATGCGATTTCCATACGTGGGAACTACTTGGAGTTTTTGGTATCGTTTTTGGACCCGAAGCATATTAGTGCAATATGTGTATCGTTAGACTCGTATTGATGAGCAGATTATGTTTTGTTAGCATGATGGCATTTTAGGGATTGTGAAGTGAAGATGAGCATATGGTACATGGTCCGAGGTTTTGCGGTGTGGACTTGAGGTAGGCTTCTACCTACTCTTATTCAAAGATGATGTGTGTTATGTATGGCATGTGAATATGAATGTTAGGTTTGATTATAAATAAATAACCTAGTATTGATTATTGATGTTTGGGGAATTGGATGAGGGTTTTAGACCCATAAGGTAGTATGTTTATGACCCTTTAAGAATCCTATTGCCTTCTCCCTAGATTGAATTAGTTTGAAGTACTGAAATGATATGATGCTAGGTTTGGGATATGGTCTATGTATGGTAAGTGTGAATGACCTTAGTTAGACTAGTCCTGTGATCTTGAAACCGTATCTTGGGGTAGAATTGACATAATTGCCCATGTTTCTAGACAAATTTTCTATTTTAGGATTGGTTATGAATTACTTGACATCTAGAAGTTGAACTAGATACCCTACCCTAGTTTTGGTCATAGTTTACCTCAATATAGAGAATGGGGATTAGAAGTAGGATCATCTGGCCTACTTAGGCCAAGACTTGTGTTAGCCCCTGTGGGCATAGTTGCGGATAGTAGGCCTAGTGAGCCTTATTTATAATATTTACTTGGTGAATTGATAATTTGTGATGATTTTTGCTGAGTTATGATTAATGGGACTATAGAGATGTAAATTTCTCTTATTTATGATATTTGGCCCATAGAGATGCATTTCCCTCTAAGTTATGATATTAGGCCCATAGAGATGCATTTTCCTCTTAGTTATGATATTTGGCCTATAGAGATGCATTTTTCTCTTTGTTATGATATTTGGCCCATAGAGATGAATTTTTCTCTTAGTTGTGATATTTGACCCATAGAGATGCATTTTTCTCTTAGTTAGGATATTTGGTCTATAGAGGTGATTTTTCTCTTAGTTATGATTATTGGGCTTATAGAGATGATTTTTATCTTGGTCATGATGTATGACCTATAGAAGATATGAGATGTTTAATAGATATAATATGCTTATTGATATTAGGCCTCCTAGATGTGAGATGCCTTATCTATGTGAGATGATTATAGATATGTTACGCCTTATAAATATGATTATTGATATAAGTTTCGGATATGTATATGGGCCTAAGGCCGTGATTATGATCTTGTGATTATTCCCGATATATTATTGGGCCAAGAGCCGTGTTATGATGAAGATTGGGTATCCGAGAATTTTTTATTGTTATAAAGATTGCAATTACAGTTTATTAGTATCCATATATCTATTTGTATACATATCTCTCTGGTATGGGATAGGGGAAGATGGGGTATCTTGCTTACGACTTTATTGATTGAACACTGGTGATGGAATGCATAGATTTAGTACATTCATGATTATTATATCGACAACTTATGTGATTCTAGATGAAATATGATCATATGATTATTCTGCTTATCTAAGGTTTAAGCTATGTGGTAGTTAGTTGTCTTTTAGGAGACTATAGCACTTGGTGGCTAAGAAGAAAATGTATTAGTTAATGAGTCTTGCTTAGTTGAAATATGGTTGCTATCGATGGTTGATGCGTGGCTAATGATGATGTCAGGTTTATCATAGGTGAAGATTAGTGATATTGAGGACTAAGTTTATAATGTCGATTATTTGTCAAATGAGGGGTTGTGTATTAATGAGGCTGGATAATAAGTGATGTTGGTAATAAAGAGGTGTCTAGTTAATAGCGTAGAATAGTTGCTAAATGGTTGATTAATAAATAGTTAAACAAGGATTAGTTGGTTAACGATGGTTAGGTAATGATTGATGTCAGTTAATAAAAAATGGTTGGGTGATAAGTGGTTATGTGTTGTGTAATAATGGTTAATTGATATATGATGATTAGTTCATACTTTGGAATAATGGATAAATGGAGATTATGGTCTAGTGATAAACCTTGGCTAGATGTTTGATGCTGGCTACTTAATAAACATGGATAGTTGCTATCCCCTGAATAAGGATAATGTTTAGTCAAATAACTAGAGGTCACATGGTGATGAGCGAACTAGTAGTTTCATTACAAATAGCGTCGATTAGCTAATAACGAGTAGTTAAGAGGTAATGTCTACATAGATACTTTATGGTGATACAATTATGCTCATGAGTATATTAGTATGTGTCATTCCATAATGGTTATTGTGATGATATTTATACCCGACAAGGACGGAGGATACTATTTGTGATGATACTAATACTCGGCAAGGCCGGAGGATACTATTGTAATGATATTAATACTCGACAAGGTCAGAGGATACTGTTGTGATGATATCGATACCCGACAGGGCCGGAGGATTCTATTATGATGATATTGATACCCGGTAGGACCGAAGGATATTATGATGATACATTGATACCCAACAAGGACAGAGGTTGGCTACGATAATGATGGTTATGATGATCAAAATTTGATGAGTTGTGATATTCTCTTTGTACCTTGCATTTATTCCTGCATGTGCATCGCCTATCACCAGTATGTACCTATATCTATCAGCCGGTATGGGACGGTTACATGGATATAGGCGGAGAATATGCCTTGTGTTATTGTGTGTTGATTAAAACTTTTGAGTCTGGAGTGGTGGGGGACGCATCGGCTCAGCTAGGTATTAGGTTGTCCGAAGTAGCCGGTTATTCGCATTGTTATTGATATAGTTATTATCATTGTTATGATCATTATTATGGCTAGCTTATGACAGATTGGTCATTGATATGGTATCAAGAATGGAGGTATGTCTTTGGCTTCTTCTATCTTATGATGGTATTATTTTACACGATTATATCATGTTTAGCCATATGGATTGGAAACCATGAGTATGATAGTATTAAATCCTAATAGTGTCATGATGAGGTCTTAGAATGAGGATATGATGATCTAAAGTAATTTTTGAGATGACCTCATGTTTACGTGTATGTTTATATATGTATCTAGCTATATGAAGAAATGTCACTACCATATATCCCTTTTTTTGCTTATTCATATTGTATATTCATTTCTTGACCTTGGATATTACTACATATCTTTCCTTTACTCTTCATTCGTATATTGGCCTAGGATATACGGTATAGTATTGACATCTGATGGATGTGGCTCGAATAGAATAGTTCACCTTGATACTTTCTTAGTCTTGTTATGTTAGGTTCTTTGACGTGAATAGGATAGTGTTCCCTTATTATTCTTATTGACTGGTTATATAAGCTATGGACTCACGTGTGTAGTTTCCATTTTGTTTATATGTTGTACATATCTGTTTTATCTTTGGAGCTCAGTTGGTAGTTGCCTACTGAGTACCATTCATTTGGTAATCATACTACACTTCTGCAGTCTGCAGATCATAGTAGGGGTTATCACCATTGATTGTGCATCATACGGAGTAGCCATTGTTCATAGACTTAGAGTGAGCTCCTGATGTTCGCAATATTACTCATCTCTCTTTTTATATTAGGCTAGTCTCTATATTGAATGCAGTGATAATTTGTATCAGTGTAATTCTCTTGATATATCACTTTTGTATTATTATATTAGAAGCTCTTGTACTGATGCCACTAGGTTTTGGGATTCTGTTATGTATTGATCTTTATGTCATTTATTTTGCATTCTTTTCCTTATATTATTAAGTAGTCCGTTACTAGCCATTCCTAACTACGGGTTGGCTTGCCTACTGGTGGGTTATGGTAGGTGCCATCATGATCTGATAAATCGGGTCGTGACAGATTAATGGCCTGAGTTGACGAGCCATCAATGGGTTGATGGGCTATCAACCAAGTCGTCAGATGGAAAATTTCTGCATTTTTTTTTGTTTTCTAAGGGTATTTTGGTACTTTCCTTACCTGAAACTCTCCCCCTGTGACTTAAATCACTCAATAAACATTATTTACTCAGCACTTAACAAGTTTTCATCGCTCTTTCTTCTCTCTACGTTCAAGAGAAACGAAATTAGCATTTCTCTCAAATTTCTACCTCAAGGACTCCAAACTCTAAGTTTTCTTCAAGAAATAGAGAAGTTTAGGTATGTAGGGGTCTGAACAAGGATTTTCTTCAATCTCCAAACTCAAAGTTTTCTTCAAGAAATAGAGAAGTTTAGGTATGTGGTGGTCTGAACAAGGATTTTCTTCCATCATTGTGCCCCAAAACTCAGTTTTTATATGAGTTTACGAATTTAATGAGTAGGGTTAATATCCACTTTTAGGGGTGTGCATCGGTCAGTTCGGTTCTTTTTGTGTTATTGGTTCGATTTATCGATAATTGATTTTTAAATATGTAAAGTGAATAACCAACTAATAATATATTTTCTTATCGATTTTTGGTCCTTAACAGTTCAATTTTTGTTTTAACCAATAAGAAAATACACATAAAATTGAAATAGTAACAACTAACATAAAAAATAAAATCTTAGTTACCGCCAAAATCCTACGCAGTGCATTTTAGTTTACAAGAATCTTCAAACTTGAATTGAATGTTTGTTCAGAAAAAACTAAATCCTAATTGTTGGAAGCTACTAATTGCTTCAAGCTTTCCAATACGACAACATCCGTGCTTTATATTGTGTCTTTGTTGCCCTGAATAGGTTAATACTTTGTCACTCGCTAATTGTGAATAAGTAGTGTGTGTGTGTGTGTATATATATATATAAGTAATATAAATATTATATATATAACATAAATAGGGTTAAAATAGTAACTTAGCGTATCCTTTTCGGGTTATCGTTTAACCGATAACCCAATAAGCTAAAACCAAAACCAAACCGTTTACCCAATAAAATTTTTATAAAACCAATAAAAAATCGTTAACCCAATAACATTTTTATCAGTTCGATTTATCGGTCGGCTAAATTTTTGCACACCCCTATTCACTTTACATGATTTTGAAACTATGATGCTCTCTTATGAATTAAATTATAATAATTATGAAATTCATGGCTTACTTATGTTTTTACTCGTATAGTTGGTATCATGAAGTAAATTTTAGTGCTCTTGACATGAATTTACATAAGTTGGTAAATGTATATAATTTTTACATAATTCATACAGTTTACAAGTAATCCAGACTTACTATTTCATATTACAGACCATTATAACATTATTACGATTTTAGTTTTGATCTTATGATCTCATACATGATATGAAATTCACATATTTACTTATGAACATGATTTACCAACTTAAGCATGATTGTTTTTCAGATTTATAAACCTATATGCTTACTTTATGGTGAATCTTATATATTATGAGTACTAGTATGTTTTGGGAGTAGTATTGAACACCGGGGGAAGGTGGGTTTAGCGCATCCAAATTTTCAGAAACTAAGTGCCACCATAGGTAAATGGTCCTCACCCGAGAGTCTTCCTTGCCCATATAGGCTCAGCTTAGTGATCACTCTAGTCATAGTTCTATATCAATGGCAAGGTATCACTACAAGAAAATTGCTTATTACCTGGGAATTTTCCTAGGGATAACGTGGTAAAATCCCCAAGTAATTTGATTACATGTGGATTTTCTTACCAATTAGAATCCAAAAGAAATGCCTTTGTAGGTAATTATTACCTGCGGATTTATAAAATCCCTAGGTAATTTAGCTGCAAAAATAAATCAACAGGTACACTATTTGCGGATTTATTTGTATTTAACTATCAAAATTTTGCATTAATTATTTGGTAACATTTAATAAAAAAAAAAGGACTTTACCTGCGGATTTCCACGAAAAAATTCACAAATTATTCCCACAAAAATTCTCAAATAAATCCCTAGGTAATTTAGCTGCGGAAATAAATCCGCAAGTACATTATTTGTGGATTTATTTGCGATTAACTATCAAAATATTACATGAATTATTTGATAAAATTTCATAAAAAAGAAATTTTACCTGCGGATTTCCACAAAAAAATTCACAATTATTTCCCACGAACTATTTTACAAGAAAATTCGTATGAAATGCCTCAAGTAAATCCGCAAGAACAAATTTTTTCAAGAAAATTTTCATGAATATTTAACATGCACATCCCCATGAAAAATCTCAAATAATAATTCACACGTAAATTACTAAAAACATTTCACAATTAATCAAAAATCTATTCAAAACCTTCAATAATTCTAAAAAATATCATTCAATACAAGTCTAATGTAAATCATTAAAGATAACAAAAAAAAATAATTCAAAACATCCACATAAATAATGTAGGATTCTTAAATGGTCCAAAACAAAATATTTCAAACTTGAATCCTCAATAAAACTACCAACCATCAAGGTTAGAATCACTTTTATCCATGTTATCAAGATTAGAATCACTTTCATTTACATTGTCATAGTCATCATCACTTTCATCCTCTTGGCTGTATTCTTAAGATGGGAGTTCATCATTTAACAAATCCTTTAACTTTCAATAGTCGAGCAAGACCTCTCCACCACAAGAGGCTGCTTATACTATATTTCTTGATGCTACAAACAAAATACACAAATTATAAATGACAAGATCAGAGTTGCAATAGGAAAAGGCAAATACAAAATGAGTATTGGCAACAATGTAGTAAAACAACATAAAGATATATTTCAATAAAAATCTTGTTATTATCTTACATTAATTGAACATGAAATAGAAGAGTGGGATTGATATTATAATTTTATGTTACTATACTTAACCATTTTCATTTAACTAATTAACATTTCAAGTAACTACATAATGTTTTAATTTATGTAGTTAAACAAATCATTTAACTAATTCAGATTTCAAGTATATACACATCACATTGAAAGATCTTAATTGTCTTTGAAAACTATTTTTCAACCAATTTCTGAAACTTAAGTCACATAAAATTTAGACTTGTTTCTTATTGGAAACAACCAGGTATATCTTTCGTTGTCATCCACAAATAGAACATAATACTTCATGTGTTAGAATGATCAAAAATGGATAGACATCAAATATCACAATGAATATTGAGTAATGATTCCTTTTCAATTTTATTTCTCAATACAGAAGAAAGTTTACAAATTTTTCCCAATTAGCATCTAGTATAAATAGCATGCACATTATTCCAACTCTTAAAATCTATAACCTTATTTCTACTAAAAAATTATAAAGACTTCAAACTAGAATGACCTAATCTAGTGTGCCAAATACAATTCGTCTTCCTCCAGTTTGGGGTTGTTGTCAAGGCATAGGTGTTGATGTCTTCCAGTGCATAAAGTCCTCTTTTTCTAGCTCCCTTGGCTATTTATCTCCCTGACTTTCTGTCCTTAACAACAAATTAGATTCATCAAACTTAGGAGCACAACAATTGTCTTAGATTTGCGAAGTGTTGCCAAATTTACCAGTTTCTTTTGAAGATTTGCTAAGGACCTAATTCTCATACTTCCTTGTTCATCTTACTTCTGCATATGCTGCCACCTTTACAATGTTTTGCAATCATATAAACATTATATGATTAGTTAATGAAAATCCAGATCAAAGCAGCACAAACATTATGATCATACTTAACCATTATATACAGTTTTAATTTAAGATCACAAAATTTCAAATGTTCTTCACTTTGTTAAACTCTGTTTCAAGTTAAACCAGACAAACAAATTGAAATGGAGTACTTAATATAACTTGACAGTAATGAACAATAATGCACTTCATAGTGACCACACTTAACTATATTCAAAACACAAGTCCACCTTTCAAGTGACCACACTTGACTATATTCAAAACACAAGTCCACCTATCCAGTAACTACACTTAAACATTTTTGACTTACTAACTCACTTATCAAATGACCACACTTAACTAAATTCAAAACACAAGTCCACATATCAAGTACCTACTCTAAAACATTTTCGACTCACTAACTCTCATCTCTAGTTACCACACTTAACTTTATTCAAAATACAAGTTCACATTTCAAGTACCTACACTTAAACATTTTCAACTCACTTCTCCAGTGGCCACACTTAACTATATTCAAAACACAAGTCAACCTTTCAAGTAGCTACACTTAAACATTTTTGACTCACTAATATTCACTTCTCAAATGACCCCAGAATGCAGTGACTTGAATCCTAACGAAAATAGGTTTTAACAGTTCTGTACACCCAGGACTCATGGCGAATGTGTGCCATTGCCTAAAAGAGTATTCAGCAATTTTAGGGATCATTTCTAATAGGGAAAAGTGGTTTTATCAGATCTATATTTCTTTAGGAACATACTATTTTCCTTTAAAAATGAACTTAAATATGAAAATGCTTTCTTTGATAAGGCAACCACGACACTATCGATTATAAGTTGACAAAGTTGCTAGAATTCAGCTAGTTTTGTATATTATTGGCCTAAATTGGTAAAGTTCTTTGAAGAAAATTTGGTACAATTGACCAAGGATTTGTACAGTTGACCTGGGCTCGTTTGTGGTTGAATCGAACTTGCTGATTGATTGAATAAAAAAATTTAAAGGTAAAATAAAGGTCAAATAAAGATAGTTTGCACTTTTCTCCCAAAACAGAAATTTCACACAATTCAACTGTTGGAAAGATTCAGTGATGCTAAAGAATCATACACAATACGGAATGCAAAACTTACTTTAGTGCATCCCGGCATATTCAACTTATATCCTCTTTGGTAGAGTTCAAGCCATGACTAGCATAATAGGGGAACTGGTGAAGCAAGAAATACCTCAACTGGCGAGGACACAGCGGTGTTGGCATGGTTGATGTTGGGAGGCGGCGTGGTGCTCTGCTGGCTGAAATCCCGGATGACTCGGAAGCATCGGGTTTTCTCCGGCAAGGGAAGAGAAGAGGGGAAGGGGCGGCATCGGGTTTCTCAGCGGCGGCGGTAGCCTTTGATGGTTAGAGAAGAAATCCATGAAGCCCAAGAATCCAATTTTTAAATTATAAATTATGATGTTTATGTTTTGGATTGATTATAATCATGTTGATGTTGTGTATGATACCTAAGTTGGAATCATTAAATGTCCAGTTCATGGGTTTTATTCCTTCAATTTGTACTGGTGTTATGGTGGAGAAGGATCCTCAGGGTCTTATGGATGAGATAGAAAAGATTTTTAGGGTTATGTATGCCACGAATTTGGAAGGAGCGAAGGTAAAGAGAGAGAGAGGTATAAAGAGAGAGAGAGCTGCGGCTTCATTTTTTGAAATGGAAGGGTTAGGGGTTTGATGTTGTTTTAAAAGGAAAGGAATTCAGATCTGATCTCAGCCGTTGGATCAGCATTGATCAAAGGAAGAGATTAAAATTATTAAAAAAAGGTCAGCAATTTGACTTTTAATATGGGGTTAAAAATTGATATCAATTTTGGCTAAAATTGATATTAATTTGACAAAAATTAGGATAGAAATTAAATAAATTGGACAAATTAAATTTAACTAAGGCTGCTATTTAATAAATGTAATACTGAAAATAATAAGATTTCATTATTAAAATAACTACGTATGTAAAAAAATAATATTACGTAAAATTATTATTAGATTTAGTTATCTAGCTTTTGATTACTGTATACGTCACTACACAAGATATATGTATATATACATATATTTGATTGGCTATCAAGCTTCCAAATACACACTATATACATCGATCACATACGTATTTCTAGTAATATTTTTAAAAATCGACCACATGTGGTCAATTTTTAATCAAAATTGTTGACAAATTAAAGTTTAATAAATTACAATTTATAAATTAATAAATAAAAATAAATTATAAAATAAATTAATAAATTAAAATTAATTTTTAACAACTTAAAATTTTAATAAATTCTAATAAATTCTATAGTATTTATAACAACATCCAAATAATTTAATACAATGTGTATATATATAAATCAGAAAATTAGTTATTCTATCATGACATTAACACGAGTAGTATATTTCCTCAATCGTATAACAATATCAATGAATTTTGTAAATTACAATAAATGTTTGGTTAATTAGCTTTTAAATACGATTATATATATATATATATATATATATATATATATATATATATATATATATACCTCGTAATACAATGTGTTAATCAGATAAATTATCGATTACTAGTCTTACGTTATTACAACCTCAACAATATACCTGTGTCTGCATTGACACAAAATAGTATATCTATTTTATCAATACTGTGCTATCAATGTATTATTCAAAATATTTTGATAGATAGATTTAGTTATCTACCTTTCTTTTACTACATACGATCACTATACGAGATATACGTATATATAAATATATTCAATTGGCTGTCAGCTTTCAAATACGTACTATATACATCACATACCTGATTTTACTAGCTCATAATAATATACAACGTATTTCACAGATACTCGGTTGAATTATCAGTTGATTTATCATATGTCATTAATATACCTTCACTATATAATATGTATATACTATATATATACCTATACATACACAGACATATACACACTATCGACTATATCAATACGTACTATATACATCACATACGTACACGAGTATATTATCCAGTAATATAATGCGACGTATGTCATATACATACTTTGATGAGTTATCGATTATTTTGATTAGCTTATATTAATATAACTTCAACGTACATTATATTAATATTACTTCTGTCGTTTCAAAGCAAGGTATTTAATATGTTTGGATAGATTCTACTAAAATTATCATAAATTGGCAAAATTAAGTTAAAAATAAATAAGTTGAGAAAATTAAATAAACAAATAATAAAAAGGGGTTGCTATAATAAAAATAAATAATAATTATAATAATAATAATAATAATAATAATAATAATAATAATGAAAACTAAAGAATGTATTTGTAAATTATGAGTGTGTATATGATAAATATTAATAAAATTATGTAAAATAAATAAATAAATAAAATATTATATTTAAATTAATAAAGTATAAAAAATAATAAAAAAAGTAATAATAATAATAATAATAATAATAATAATAATAATAATAATAATAGACAATGTTTGTAAATTATAGGCATGTATAATTGCGGAAATGATTAAATAAATATTAGCAAAATTATGTAAAATATTATATAATGTAAAAAATAATAATATAAAAATAAATCGTATATTATCAAATCATGAATGTGACATGTTAATATTTATTTGATATCAAATTAATATGTAGAAAATATCAACATTTAAAATTAATAATTTTGCTAAAATAGCAGTCTAAGAGGGGTATCGGGAGGTCAAAATTAGGTGTCAACACAACTAACCCAATTTATTCCCACAAATAGGGGTCCGTGGAAGGTACAGTGTACGCAGACCTTAGTGATAAGGTAGATAGGTTATTTCCAATAGACCCTTGGTTCAAGAAAAATAGTCTGAAGTTGTCCAATTTCAAGAAAATTTTTACTAAAAACTGATTTAATATTGGTCGTTGATGAAATATGATGAACGATTGTGATTATAGTTGAGGAGATGAGCCATATTGGGATTTGATATTAGGTTAAAAATTGAATTGAGGATTTCAACTGAGTCAAATTAAAGTCAATGAACACAAATTGAGTATCATTTGGCTAGAATTTAAATAAATTAGAAAAATTGAATTGTTTTGGGTTGATATTTAATAAATATCGTAAATATATAAAATTAATATTAAAAATAAATATAATAATAATAATAAATAAATGTCGATCGACAGCTGAGATCTAAAGATTAAGAATCTGATTAAAAAAATTGAATGAAATTTGAAATTGAGTTCAATTGGACACAATTTGGGCTAGGATTGTAATAAATTGAATAAAATTAGGCTAAAATTGTTACAAATTGACAAAATCAGACAAGAAAATAAATAAATTAAAAAGTCAAATTGACTAAGGTTGCGGATTAACATCATCATCATCATCATCATCATAATAATAATAATAATAGTAAAATAAATAATATAATTATTCTCAGATTAGTTATGAATGAATTGTGTAGCTAAAAATACGACACATAATATATTACTTTAAAATCAACTATACCAATAATATATATATTTTATTATATATATAAATTTAATATTTATATATATATATATATATATATATATATATATTATTTTATATATTTTGTATAATAATGTTTTCCCATTATTTCATTTCATTTCATTCATGTAAAATAATACTTTTAACGAATACCTAATACTTTCAACTCAATGCAAAATAAATTATTTTTTAATTTTATTTCGTAATTATTATACCTTATATCTCATACCAAATGACTCCTAAATATATATTATATTGATATATTATATTATCATGCATACTAAGATGCCTTACAACTATATTTAAATTAAACAATAGAAAAACAAGCTCTATTTGAGCCCTGGGTCGTTCGTCGCCCTATCTTAGGCCAACGAAATTTAACTTCTTTAATTTTTTGGTGATAACATAACGAGTCAAGCTAAGGTTTATTCGGCTCGAATACATTTGTGATACTATCCATGTCAATAAACTAATTTTAATTTCTTGAGCATCTTTTGCTTGATTATATGTGTCCACCGATTTAATGTCTATTTTTTTTTTATTTTATATTTTTTATTCTTCAATTTTACCCTTTTCCTATTTAAAATTTTCACGTCACAAAAATCCTACGTAAATCTCCAAGAAATAGATTCAGCTAAATTTGTAGCAACACAATCCCCTAATAATTTTTCAAGTAATAATTTCGCAGGTAAATCCCCAAGAATAAATCCCCAGCAAAATTCGTAGCACAAAATTCCCAAATAATTTTTTAGGTAATAAAATCTATTACATAAATTTCCATCAAAATATCTCTACATTAATCTGTAGGATAAATTACCTTGGGATTTTCCTAAGAATTTAAGAAATATATATATTTGTCCATACACCTGTGAATTTACCTAGAGATATAATACCCGCAAATATATTTCCCAGGTAATGTCGCAAGTAATAATTTCGCAGGTAAATTCCCAAGAATAAATTCTAGCAAAATTCGCAGCACAGAATTTCCAAATAATTTCCCAGGTAATAAAACCCTGGGGATTTTTCTATGGATTTAAAAAATATATACATTTGTCCATATACCTACAGATTTATGTAGAGATAAAATACCCTCAAATATATTTCCCCAAGTAATGTCGCAAGAAATAATTTCACAAATAAATCCCCAAGAATAAATCTCCAGCAAAATTCGCAGCACAAAATCCCCACATAATTTCAAAGATAATAAAATCCATTACATAAATTTCCACCAAAATATCTCTTAGTAAATCCGTAGGATAAATTACCTGAAGATTTTTCTATGGATTTAAAATATATATATATATTTGTCCATATACCTGCGGATTTACCTAGAGATAAAATACCCGACGATATATCTCCCCAGGTAATGTCGCAAGTAATAATTTCGCAGGTAAATCCCCAAGAATAAATCTCCAGCAAAATTCGCAGCACAAAATCCCCAAATAATTTCCTAGGTAATAAAATCCATTACATAAATTTCTACCAAAATATCTCTAAGTAAATTCGTAGGATAAATTACCTAGGGATTTTTCTACGGATTTAAAATATATATATATTTGTCCATATACCTGCGGATTTACCTAGAGATAAAATATCCGCCGATATATTTTCCTAGGTAATGTCACAAGTACAAAATTTGTGCAATATGGCGCCAAATTTACCTACAAAATTTGTTGCAAATATATAGTTTGCAGGTAATTTATTTTTATGTTGAGGAATTTAATATTTTTATAGGTAAATCCGCATGTATTTCCTGCGATATTATTCCCTAGGTAAAATCTCCATGTAATTTACAATTTTCTAGTAGTGTATAGAGCAGCCCTCCTCTACGTCGGCCAGACATTGAACTCCATGATGCTCACATGGTTAGGTCGGTTGTTAAAATTTCCCATAGAAATATTTATTCCAGAAACTAAGTTTAACGGCTTGTTGACTTTACTAGATTATGCTTTACTACTTATGGTTTATGTATTTTAGATTTCAATTTTATTCATGAACATGGTGAGTCTATCTACACTTAGCATGCATGTTTTAAGATTATGATTTACACCAATTTTTTCGTATTGCATTCACCCTCAGATAATCAATACATTCCATAAATAATGACCGCATATATGTCTATGTGACTATATTATTTCATCGTAGCTAGCAACTCTAGCTCGCAAAATTATGATCAACTAGTTCGCAACTTCCAATCAGCAGGTGATGAGTTCTCTTCATCCGAGGACTCAAGTTAATTATAGTTCTAATATTTTATTTTAATTTATTTATATTAATTTGGGATAGATGCAGATCATGTCCTGACTACCTAAAGTCAATATTAGTAGAGGCTTCATAGATAATTAGTTAGAGTTGAAATATTCAGCTCCAGTTTTTTTGTATAGTCAGTGTTGTAAGCTTTTAATAACAACGTATTGAGATAGATTATCTTATGATTATGCTCCCTCTCACAAATATTTAGCTCTTATACATGTTTAATCAATTTCTTATGTATTAGGTCAGTACCATGGGTCAACTCAGAATTACTTATAGTCCTAAGCATAGTGTGACATCTAGGGAGTAGTCTCGGTGCGTTTCAAACTTGGTATCAGAGTATAACGTTCAGGTGTCCTAGGTTGTCGAAAAAGTCGTGTCTAGTAGAGTCTTATTTAAGGGTGTGTTGTACACCACACTTATAATCTGGAGGCTACTAGGCATTTAGAAAATATTTTCCTTCTTTCATAATCCAGACTGTGCAGTAAAGTTGGTCTCTTAGAAAATTATATCGATTCATTTTTTACTCAAAAATCCTCCAACTATGTCTTATCTTTGAGTTAATATAAGTGTTAAATCTCGATTCCTACTGATATGATACTATCAGATTAACTATCAAAACTTCAGAAATCGCACAAAGGGCTTGAGAGAAACCCATTAGTGTGTTTTACATCTAATTTGAAAGATTATGTTCTTATCTATATGAATCATGCAGTTAAGACAAAATATGATATGTATTCAGATTCCTGTTTATCCTTTCAGTCTAGATAGCACCTATGAGAGGAGAGAGTATGTACCTAGATTATTGACTAGAGTTTTCATTCGATGGATAGTGTAACTTAGGATGTTATGATCCGTAAGTGGTATAATTTCCTTAGAGTTAGAAGTATGTATATAGAAGTATAGTGACATAAAAGGCAGGGATAATGATTGGTTAAAAGCATATAGATGGATCTATGTATGTAGTAAGGATTGAGGTGATATGTCTTTAAGTGTTAACTAAGGGATAGTGAGTGTGGTGTAGATTTCATAATGGAAGGTAGAGATGGAATTATTATTTACGATAATTTAGAGTATGCTTGAATTAGGAAAGAAGTTCTTGATGGCGTTTTGTTGTTTTAGGAAAGTATGGGTCATTAATGAAAGTATCAGGTGGTTAAGGATTGATAATCTAGACATCCCTTATGATCATGAAAAGAAAATTAGCTGATGCTTATAGAGCTATGAATATAATTTAGATATATGGATGGATAGGTTCTAGTGATATATGAAAGAAGGATATGATAATGGACAACAATTATATAGATCATAAGATTAAGATTAATTATTGTTATCATGTGGTTTTAGTGGACTAGTGTTTATTGAATATTTTTAAGGATGTCAAGCATGAATAGTATGTGAAGTTGTGTTGTTAATCATGGCTACTACTAGACACCAGTTGAATAGTGTATGATCATCAAGGTGGAAATAATGATTACTGGAGATAGTGATGCTAGTTATATGAAAGTGAGCTAGTATGCTTGAAATAATATATTCAAGAATTTAAGTTCATTCATTCGTAATTAAGTATGATGGTTTAGGTATAATATATAGGTGTATCCATGGTAATGTGTAGCTTCAGGATTTTCTAATATTATTAAGTGTCAAGAGTGATTAGATGGTATCCTTGAGTTGTTACGTGTGAACAAATCTAGTTATATAGTATATGTTCGTAATAGCTAATTTAAGGAGGTATAGATAGACGATGTTTCTTTTGGTATAGTTTTAATTCTCATATTTTTGAGAAAGATATGATATTAGAGGTGTGATATTAGTAAACTAAGAAAAAAAGGGTAGATTGTGTGTTTAGAGAGAGGCAGGAATGTTTGCCAAGAAGAGTGTAAGTATATTATGATGATTACTGAAGCTAGAGAAAGTCCAGGGTGATATCTATGAAAGAAATGTCCATGAAGAAACTTGGTATTTTCCAAATATAGTTTAGTCGGTGAGTTGAGCATTCATGCATAGACTGTTAGAGTAAAGAAATCATGGCTTAGTCTTGAGGATATGGAATAAGCCCATAGGCTTAGAATGTTGACTTTGATCTAAGGGGAGATGATAGGGTGACAAAAAAAATCAAGTATTGTGAATTAGATTGTGATGCATGTCAATGAGAGTTATGATTAGATAGTGATCCATTCTTACTCTATCATGTTTCTTGAATTTCAATCATTATGATTCTATACCAATGTCTTATGTGATAAAGCCACACCTACAAGCAATATTTATACATTCTTTTGCATATTCATGTTCATTCTCAGCTCCTAGTAAAAGAAGTAATAGCTTCACTCTATGATCCTAGTCATCCCTCATGAATCTATGAATTCCAGTCCAATGTTAAGTATCTTATGACATCTATGAACTTATGTTTCATAGTATGTTCAGTACCCTAAACTCATGATACACTTAACGACTAGAGAAATTCACATTATGTCATGTATGTCCTTTATTTAGATCTCTTTAAGAAATTTATGCCTGTGATACTCTATTCCTCAAGCCATAGTTAAGTGTTAGAGTTATATATAGTATTCTTCATGCTTTAGTTCCTCATGTTCTATCACTTTGGTGACACTCCATATGTTAAGATAGTGGTGATGAAAATGGATGAACAATGCTTTAGTTAGGATAGAGTAGATGTTCCTTATTAGGAGAAATTTATGCATGCTTGTTTTATCTATGGTTATAAGTATGAAGGAATATCGAGGCAAAACTTTGGTATATGTAATGGTTAGTTGAGAATTTTGATATATGTAATGGTTAGTTGAGAATTTTTTATGTGCTATTTCAGAGATAAGTTATGAAATTGTTATTGATAGAGGTGCTAGAGAATATTAAAAATCCTATATTGGTTGGTTTCCTAGACGTTCTTATGTGGTTATAACGATAGGCTTGAATGTGATGTTGGTATACAAATGGATGAATGTATTGTGCACTAGTGAATTCCTGATTAGAGCTCAGAGTTAGTATTGAAGTGGTAAAGAGTATCATCCTTGAGATAGGGCTTTGAAAAGATGTAGGATATTGACTCTCGTAGTTTAGACTAGTATTATTGTGTCATGTACAGTACCTTGTGATGAGTTAGGCTTGAACATGATGAGAGTATGTAGTTCAACTTAAACTTTGGTAAGTATTTTCACATGCACCCATGTGAGGGTTATAAGTTACACCAAATGAAGTGTAGTATTTAAGAGGAAAGGTATAGTTGAGAAAAGTGGTTGAGAACTATTGTTAAGCTTGAAAGATAGCAGTTGCTAAGGCATAGTTATCCTATTCTTGCTTTTGTTCTATCTATCTATATTCTATGTTATATAGTTTTATCTAGAGGATGTCTCATGCTCGAGTCTATACCATCTCTATTATATCATTCTATCTCAATAAATTAGACTAATTATACCATGTCACAATTCCTTATTTGAATTCCACACTCAGATCATGCCCAAAAATTCTTTCTCTCGATTGTTATTAGAATTATGATAGGAAAGGTCTGAAAAAACTCATATCTCCTTCTTAGTAACTCATGGAAATTTCATCGCATTAGCTATCACTTTGCAGTTCTATATGTAAGACCGTGTCATGAATGCTTTAATTAAGTTTGAAACTCTCAGTTTTAGTCAATTCCTTATAGTGCATCACACTACAACATTATGCATTTATAGCTACAAATTCTCAGCTATGAACTCAAAAATCGTGGCCAATACTTAACAACGACCACAAAATTTAAACTTTCGTGGCTTTTTATAATTTCTTAGCTACAAAAATCAAATGACATGGCTAATTTGATTAACTATCGTCATTTTTGCAACAATTATTAACTATCGTGGCAATAATTATTCATATAGCTACAAAATTATTGGTACAATAAAATATTATAGCTAAATCAGACGTTTTTGCCATGAATCCGAAGTTACTCTAGCAATAGTAATTTTATAGCTACGAAAAATTAAATGAAACATAACTTATAGCTAAATATATTTTTTTGCTTCATGTCATAAAAATGGGTGAAAATCATTTTCACCCCCCAACTTTAAATCATTTTCACCCCCCAACTTTGATTAAAAAATCAAACTCCCCCCTCAACATTGAACAATAATCATACCCCTCCCCCCCTTATCCCATGCAATATCCATTTTGTCCTTATAATTTTAATTCTATATTTATGTAATATCTTTTTATATTATATGTAATGAATATTTGTAGAATTTTATTTAAGTTTATTAACTTTATACGCAAATTAATACTTTTTATAAATTTATCACAAAATTCAATGTTATTTTTTAAGATCATTATTTTAGTATTACATGTATTAAAGAGTCGTTTGGTGTGAGGTATAATTATAATAATTCAGAGATAAAATTCATGATTATTTATCCTGCATTTAATTAGATGTATTAGGTAGTATCAAAATTACTTGTCGCACTATTTATACGACAGTGATGAGATAAGTTATCACACATACATGTTAGTACAACTTATTTTGTAATAACTAATCTCGAAATAACTTGTTTCCAAACAACCCACCCCTAAGTGTGTATGTATACATATGTGTGTACATGCATGTGCGTATATTTTTGTGTTTTATCACTCTCTTACTAAATTCGTTTCATATTACTTTAACTTTTTGTTGATATAACACAATCCTTAAGAAAATTTTACTTAGAGGTATATTTTGCTAAATTAACCTTAATAATGATAATTTGAAACTTTAAATTTGTCTATACTGTTACTTTATATAGCTATTTAACACTAAAGGGTAGAAAAAAATATAATACAATTCTCTTGATTTCACAAATTGAGCAGATAAGTTAAAATATTTATTTTTAGTATGAGGATCAAGTGATAAGAAATGATATCATCTATTGTCTATATCAGTAAATAAGCTGTGATTGCCATTAATAGAGTATTACATATTTTATAATTTATATAAATAAATATAATCTTTAAAATTTGACCATATTTTTATTCGATAAAAACATCTAGTATCCTTGAACTATAACCAAATTTGCTACAATACACGTCAACTTCACGAGGTCCTATTACCCCTTAAACTAAATTTTAACGTATTTTTGTCAATCTTTTTAGCTAACGTGATATCTTTTGTCAATCATTTTAGATGGCGTGACACCTTTGATATGGACTCCATTTTATGTAATAAAGGTGACATATTAGCACAAAAAATTCACAAAAATATGCTAAATTTGAGTTCAGGGGATAATAGGACCCCTATGCAGTTGGAGTGTGTTGTAACAACTTTGACCATAGTTCGGGGTGATACTAGAGGCTTATCTCTTTCATTTATTGTTTGTATTTTCTGCATTGAAATATGTTTATAAAATTAGTAGTACTTATTATTTTCACTTGTAAAATAAATATTATTGTTTTGACTATTATTAATAAAACTAATTTTCTTATTATGCTAATTTACCTCATAATGATCATCATTAGCTTATATATTTCTTACTTTTTTTCTAGAAGATACTGTTTATGGTCTTTTGAAAATTTTGTTATATGAATAATGTTTATGTTTTTATGAAAAATTTGTTATATGAATTGTTTTTAAAATGAAAATATGATGCTTTTAAAGAAGTTAAAAAAAGAATAAAAAATTGATGATAAAGGGTAAAATAGGAATTTTAAAAAGTCAATTAGGATAAAGAGGAGAGTATGATTATTGTTCAAAGTTGAGGGGGGAGTTTGATTTTTAAGACAAAGTTGGGGAGAAAAAATGATTTTGACCCCATAAAAATTTATGGCAATAATTACCAAAATAGCTATAAATTTATTGTTACATAAATTGTTGTAGCTAAATTATACTTTTTCGCTACGAGTTTGAAGTTATCGTAGCAATAGTAATCTTATAGGCACATATAAAAAGATTGAAAAAAATTATTGTAAGTGAATAAATATTTTTTCTTCAAGTTATGAAATTTTTTGGCAATAATTATCTGAATAGCTATATATTTGTTGCTACAATAAAATGTTGTAGCTAAATCATATGCTTTTGTCATGGGTTTGAAGTAATTGTAGCAGTAGTAATTTTCTAGCCACAAAAGATGGCTTGAAACATCTTATAGATAAATAACTATATTTGCTTCAAGTTATAAAATTTTGTTGAAATAATTACCCAAATAACTACAAATTTATTGCGACAACAAATTGACGTAGCTAAATCATACACTTTTGACCACAAATTACAATTATTGTAGCAATAATAATTTTACCACCATAACCGAATTACTTCAAAAAAATATTATCCTAAATTGCGCCAAGCTATATAAATTTGTGTAAATAATTATCCTAATAGATATAAATCCATTTATAAAATGTTGAAATAAATATAAGTTTTGTCAAGCATTATATTACTAGTCTTAGCATACACGCCTCACGTATTTCTTTCATATTAATAGGAATAAATTTTTAAAATAACATAAATAATAATTAAAAGATATGTTTGTATTACAATCAATATAAGAATTTAGAAAAAAGAATTAGAAAATTTAAATTGATAATTGATCATGTTTAAGAATTTGATCCAATCTAGTATTTCTCCCTTTGTTTTGTTCTAGTACATGTTTTATTAAATAAAAGCATCATAAAAATAGTGTTTGATTGAAAGGTAAAAAAGTCATTCCTTTTTATAATAAATTTAAATGCATTAATTATACGTTTATTTAATGCCAATTGTTAAAAAAAACTATCATTAGTAACATTAAATATTATCATTCTGAAGATGCAATGCAATACAAATTTGTGAAGTAGATTAGAACATATATTATAAGTAATTTGTTTAAATAATTATCAGTATTTGCGAAATCATATTGTGATTTATTACTGACTTCTTTTGACACTAATAAATTGATATCATATCCCTAATTCATTATGCTTTTCCTAATTGGTCATTATGTAATTGTTATGCCACCAAACTAAGTAAGACATCAAAATTAGTGGTAGCAGGCACTAATGCTTGCGTTAATGCATGCACCGGACTATCTTTTTTTGTAATACCCTGAATCTGGTACACAAAATGCTACACAGTGCTCATGACCCCGAAGGACCACAAGCTAACCCATGACTGATATTTGTACCTAAACACTTCATAATATACTATATAAATACGAAAATAAAGGTTGTAAGGTCATAAGGTTCAAAACTGTAACATAACTACATATGGATGGGGTATGAAATACCCAAAACAACTGAAATAAACTGTCTGAACATGCTAGTCCGAAAAGCCTCTAACTGGCTGAACTGTCTAAATAAGAAGTTGATGGGACATGTCCCTAACAAACTCCAACTATTGAAATAAATTAATTAATGAGATAATAAAGTAATGGTCATGTCCTCAAAAGATGAGGACTCATTGCTAACTCTAACTGCAGAGATTGGAATGCTACTGATGCTCTGGGACTCGTGCTTCTAAACCTATGGTATAAAACACCATAGAGCAAATACCTCAGTACTTTTGAATGTACTGGTATGCATGTGAGGTAGGCTAAATACAAAGGGTTCACATGCACGAACTATACTAACTGACTGAATAACATGAACGTGAGAATGCATGCATGAATACATAATAACTATAACTGAGTTCATGATAACATGATTACTGAATCTGAGTACTGATAACATGAGATATTGATAATTAGCGACTGTATCTGACAGTCTAGGTTCTGATGAAACTAGCTGAGTTCCGACTATTCTGAGTTGACTGTATCTAATAGTCTTGAATTCTGTAGAACTATTTGAGTTCTATTATTGAGACTGAACAACTGTATCTGACAGTCCTGATCTGTAACTATAACCGTGGGAAGTAGTCATCTAACTGATATGCCCCTAAAATACCATTATGGCTGAGTTGGGGTCCAATTTGTAACCCCAATTAGAAGGGTGTCAATATCACGCCATGGGTAAGGACAATCTGTGAGTAACGCTCATATAATAGGTAACTCTAGTGAGAAGGTGGGGACCCTCATATAATAGGTTAAGCCAGCTCATTTACCCTCAGATAACAGGCAATGATGTCTCAACCTACACTAGCTATGTAGTTCTGAAATGGAAGGATTTCTTCTAAGAATCACACCCTCATATAACAGGTGGGTTACCATCCTGGGTTCGCTCGGTGTTAATTTCTACTCTCATCTGGATAGACACTGAACATGATTAACTGAACTAACTGAACTGAGTTAACTGAGTTCCGTTGACTGATGGAATACTATTGAGATTACTAAAATTCTGAGTTTTCTAAGATTACTGAGTTTTCCTGAGTCACATAACTAACTAAATTTCTATGAACATGGCTCGACTGAGAGTATCTTGAAAACATGACACTGGCTCTAGGCACACAACTAATTGTCTGGTATAAGTACCCCCAGGACTCAATAGCATGAAACTGACAAAGCATGACTTTCTTGAATACATGACTAATATCGACAATCCATAATATAATAAGATGGGGATTTCATAAAGTACAAGTGCTAAAGCACCACAATGGCTACACATATATTTATAATTCATTGACTAAGACATTTCATCAAACACTTAACATGCATGAACTTGTACATGAATGGGGATATCATATTGTCATACTAGTATGACACTTTTCCTTCACATAGGCATTTAATCAAACACATGAGAAGCATTCTTTGGTTATACAATCTTCAACACATCTAATAATCATGGATAAATCAATCAACTTATAAATTGAAGGGGATTTATCATGATTATTATACAAATACCACATTCTAGGATCAATCATTGGAATATGTAATTTAAAATGTAAATCAAAACCCCACAACATCATGAACATGAATTTCAATTCAATTTGAATCATGAACATTCATAAATACACAAATCTTGGATTTTGAAAGGAGATTCTTAAGCTTCATAGGTAAAAAGGACCCATGAATCAACACATGACATACCTGGGTGGATAATTTCTTTAAGATTGATGGAGGAAAACTTGAATTCTTGACTTGGAACTTAACACCTAGGGTTTCTTGTTCTTGAGGATTGATCTTTGAGAGAAACCCTAATTTGATGTTATAGATGAATAATAAAGTTATGGGCTATGGTCTAGTATAATTAGGGGTTAAAATGGGTGGAAAAAGACCCAAATACCCTTTTAAAAATGACTTTAAATTGCTGAACGAGATCTGTGATGACTTATGCGATGGTCCATCGCTGGCTCGACGGTTTGTCGTTCTGACCGTCGCACATGAACCAGAATAGGGACTCACTTCCTTAGTAGCAAAGGCTTGGATAATAGTCCATCACAAGTTCGACGGTCCATCAATCTGTCCATCACTCATGGACCAGAATAGGGACTCACTACCTTAGTTGCAACGGCTTAGGCGACGGTCTATCACAAGTTCTATGGTCCGTCAACCTGTCCATCACACCTTAGCTAAAAGACTGACTTACTGCCTTAGCTACAATGGTATAGAAGACGGTCCGTCGCTATTTCGATGGTCTATCAACTTGCTCGTCGCACCTGGGCAGTTCTGACAGCTCTTGGTAAAATCTCCATAACGTTTTACTTTGATACCAGATTTGGACGAAATTGATATCGTTGAAAAGCTAATTGAATTTCTCACTCAACAAAAAGTGAAAATCTAAAAAATTCCATGTGTACAAAATGGATTCATCTTTCAAAGTAAGTTTCTAACATTCTTAGGATGATTTCAAGCTAGTTAGAAGTACGGGGTATTACAATATCTCCCCCTTAAGAACATTCATTCTCAAATGAGACTGAGTGAGAGGGGAAAAGATAAACTGACGTACGTACTAAACATGAACAACTAGAACATGATCTCATGACTAACATGACTAATAACTGAATATATCATACCGAACATGCATATCTGATGCATGTGTAACTGATTCCTGAATGCATGAATGAGTGTTCTGATGAACTAAGGTTCTCATAATGAGAATGCATGTCTGATGCATGATTATATAATTGAACTGACATATGGATGCATGACTGAATATGTAATGGCATTTCCTACCAAGTTGTAATGGGATTCTAAACATGAAACCAAGTAATCTTAAGAAGAACGGTTACCTTGAGCTTGATCTGAGTTGGCGGAGAAGAGGTGAGGATACTTGGTACGCATGTATGCTTCTACTTCCCAAGTATCTCCCTCAACGGACTGATTCTATCAAAGAACTTTGACTAGAGGGACTTCTTTATTCTTCAATCTACAAGTCTGATAGTCTAGGATTTTGACTGGATTCTCTTCATACGAGAGGCTGTTCTAAACATCTATGCTCTGAATAGGGACTACAACTGTTGTGCCACCTTTGTACTTCTTGAACAAAGAGACATGGACGACTGGATGAACTAAGGCTATATCTGAAGGAACTTCGAGCTCATAAGCTACCTTACCGAATCGATTGAGAATCTTGAAGGGACAGACATATTGGGGACTGAGCTTTCCCTTCTTGTCGAATCTCTTCACTCCCTTCATGAGAGAGATATTTAGATAGACATAATCACTGAGATTGATGGAATACTACTAAGATTTCTGAATTTATTGAGATTTTCTGAGTCACATGACTGACTGAGTTCTATGGATCATGGCTTAACTGAGGATATCGTGAAACATGACACTGGCTCTAGGTACACAACTAAATTTTTTGGGTACAAGTACCCCCAGGACTCGATAGGAGTAAACTAACAAAACATGGCTTTCTTGAATACATGGCCAACATCAACAATTTATACTACGACAGCAGGGGATATTTCATGAAGCATATGGTTATCATAATCTTGTATATAGCTTAGAATGCACATGATCACGTCTTAACTTCATCATTTTAATATCATAATTATATCATCACGCAATTGTATTACACAAAAATCCTCATGGAAATCATTTTAAACATAGGGGAACACGTTCATTCATAACTTGGGTCACAACTATCAAGAATAATTTCTATTTTCTTAGGTATTTTATTAAACACTTAGATTGCATGATTTAAGGTTTAGGCATGAGAATGAATTTAATACAAACTTACTTCACAATTCCACTCAATTTCATGATTTCAGTCCACATATTATCATAATTTCATAAAGACATAATAAAGGTTCCATCTTGGAATCATACAACAACAACACATGAACATAATTCATTTCATAGAATGAATATCACAATTCATAATTTAAAACTTGATTCTTGGGCTTCATGGACGAAAGGAGTCCATGAATGAACACTATGCATACATTAGATGGAAGATTCTTGATGATTCACAGAGAAATTTTCTTGAACTTGGATCCCCAATTGAAAAACCTAATGTGTTATTGATAGGATTTTGAGAGAAAAGGGTGTATTTTGGTGTAAATAAGGCTTAAATCCGCATTTAAGCCTTATATAGGGTTGGGAAAATTACCCCTTTTCCCTTAAAAATGCGGATATTTAATGACTAAATAACTGGACACCGACGCTATGAGTGATGCGGTGCTTCGAGGGCTGCAATGCTATACCCAATGCGGCGTACCATGAACGCGTCGAGCCTCAGTTGTTTTGGCTCTGGCAGTCTGCACAACTGGAGACCAACGTGATTGGTGATGCGGCGTGCCAAGATCGCGTTGGTCCACTATTTTGGACTTCCAATCTTGATCTAAACGTGTTTCCAAAAAATCTAAAACTTGTCTAAGAACACCTATTGACCTTCCTGATCATGAATCAATAAAAATATGGACCATTAAAGGACATTAAGGTGGAAAAATGAATTTACCAACTTTTGAAGGCCAAAATTAAGCCAAGTCTGGAATGTAGCTAAAATTTTCTAAGTCTAGGACCCCCTTGACACGCTTTAAGGACTGTAATAAGATTTAGAATTTTATGGGGTCTTACAATATCTCCACCTTGAGAACAGTCATCCTCGAATGAGACTGACTGAAAGGGGAGAAATGATAGACTGAAACACATACTGAGCATGAATGACTAGAACATGATTTCATGACTGACTTGACTGATAACTGAATATATCATACTGAGCATGCATATTTGATGCATGTGTAATTGATTCGTAAGGCATGACTGAGTGTTCTGATAAGTTAAGTTTTCTCATGATAAGAATTCATATCTGATACATAAATACGTAACTGACATTATGAATGACTGATTATGAAATGGTACTTAGTACCAAATTTATAACGGAATTCTGAGCATGAAACTGAATACCAAGTTGGTAATGAAACTGAATATGTAAACTGGGTAAGATTAAGGAAAGCTTTTATCTTGGACTGAGTCTGAATTAACGGAGATGAAGTGAGGATACTTGGTACGCATGTATACTTATGCTTCCCAAGTAGCTCCCTCAATGGACTAATTCCGCCAAAAAACTTTGACTAGAGGGATTTCTTTATTCCTCAGTCTGAGAATCTGGTAGTTTAGGATTTTGACTGTGATTTTCCTTATGAGAGTGACTATTTTGAACATCTACGCTCTAAATAGGGGCTACAACTGTCGGTTCACCTATACACTTCTTCAGCAAAGAGGGATAGAAAACTAGATGAACTGAGGCTAGATCTGAAGGCAACTCGTGCTTATGAGCTATCTTGCCGTAACGATTGAGAATTTTTGAAGGGACCGATATATAGGGGACTGAGCTTTCCCTTCTTGCCAAACCAATTTATTCCCTTCATGGGAGAGATCTTACGATACACATAGTCACTAATCTTGTACATGCATAAATAGAAACATGAGAACATAACTGAGTCTATAACGGATGACATGAACTGAGTCTAGAACGTGATGTATGAACTGAATACTATGAACTGAATATCATAAACTTAATCGAGCCTCTAAATACATAGCTCATGGATGATATTGGAATTTGAGGGTTAACTTATGAGTATCCCCTACCCCAAACTAGATTCATTACGTGAAGAGAGAATGGGATGCTCATGTTATAAAAGTTTGGGGGACTAAAGTGTATCTCTCACTTAGGACACTATGTCCCTCAAAGAATACTGACTTGGATGAGCTGCTGGGGAAGCTAAAGCGATGCACAAGAAACGTATGAACTGAGTCTTAACTGAATAACTGGGATTTGAACTGAAATAGAAACATGATACATTAACTGAATTGAGTTTGCGTCTATCTAGTTGGTTTACCTTAGAATGGTTATATCCATGAGACTTCAGATAGTACATCTACATGGAAGGGACAGGAACCCAAACCATACAAACTTGCCCATCTGACTACTAAACTAAATTGTTGATTTTACGGACTAACTCATACTGAAAGATTATAGTCGACTAGAGCCTTTTATCTAACACTCTTTCTATACAGTTCTAGAGGCTTTAGGGCGTAAGGAACTCTTGGCCTTGTCTAAATAAGACAGCTGAATGAGAAAATCATTACATGGCTAATGTTCGATAAGATGAGTTGAGGCCTACGAACACCGTTTAAGATGAAATGACTAAGCCTCTTGCACTGCAACTAAGATTACTAGAAAGATTTACATGGGTGCTGAACACGAGTGCATAAATATACTACTCATCTGATTAACTAGATAGCTGACAGCTGAATACTGGGCGTGCAAGACTAAACTGTACTTGGTTTGAATAGCTAGACTGAGACTATAGAGTATTATACATAGAAGTTAATGGTTGACTGGGTATCATGAGGTAACTGAGCATAAATTTCATGAAAGCTATATTAATGATGGATGCAAGACCAAGGTAACTGAGCATAAATTTCATGAAAGCTATATTAATGATGGATGCAAGACCAAGTGTACGACATGATTTGGAAATATTTCATAGACTGAGGTACTAAAATACTAATAACTGAGTATCTGATAACTGTACGCTATGGTCAAGCAAGCCTGGAACTAAACTTAGTTTCTGATCTGATTACTGAACTGAAGCTGACACTATAACTAGGATTCATACTGGAACTAAATGTCGGGTTCTGATAACTGAACATTGATAACTGTGGTTTAGACTGATACTGAAGTACTTGATTCTAAGACTGAACACTGATTTTTGAGTACTGAATGCTGAAACTGTAATTGAGATGGAAACTGAGTTTTGATAGTTATGCAATGAAGACTGACATAAGTCAAGGATCTGAAAGTGTACTCTCACTGTGTACTTTCCCAACTTCTAATTACAACCTCTTGCTAGTCCTTTCCTTGCACACTTAACATGACATTTAAGCCTATCTTTATTACTACACCTTGGGTAACATAAGCATTCAACAATCTTCTCAAAATATAAAATATTTACTCTCTCCCTTCTAAGCAACTACTCATCACTACACTATTTTCACAAAGAGAGCTTACTAAAGGGTTAAATCAGGAGCGCTTGAAGCATGAATGGATACTAATTGAACTTGACACATGGCTGAGACCTGAGGAATATAATATCAATAGCTTGGATTTACCCAAAAGGTCTGAACTGAGGATATAGTGGATGCATGAAATATACTGGATTTAAATGATCAGTAGGAGAGTATCATGAGTCATGGAAGTTAAGTATACTGTAAAGCATGACATGTGTACATGAGTTATAAGCTACATGACCGGAGTTTGGAGTTTTCTGCATTTGTAGGTCATGACTTAGATTGCTGAGGGGAGTAAAACTGAACTCCTTATGCTGGGAACTAGAATCATACATGACTCCATGGAAAATGTATGAATACAAGATGGGTTCATGGAACGAAGATGTAAAACATACGAAGGCATCATGCTAACTGAAGTACGAAACTTTACACTGAGATAAGAATGGGACAGGAATCGTTTTTTCCTTACTGCTTTCCTGTACATGCCGGTACTACTACTGGAATCTGAAGGCCTGACTCTTTCTGAGATTTCATAATCGAACAGTGCCTGTATATTTGTCGGGCTATGATAGACTAACCCACTAGGGCGGAGACTAAGAAAGGTCTTGTTAACACTTGGTCTGACCTCAACGTTGATAGTGACTACATTAGAAGGACTATCCTGATTCTGTCGGGGCTGAAAAGCATGGAATCTATTTAGGCATTTCCTACTGACAGAGCTAAAGGACCGAGCCTAGGATAGTATCAGACTTTTTAACTTGATTCGCCATATCCGAAACACATATCGCTGACGGTTCTGCATATGCCCTTATGATACTTACCACAAGTCTGACAAAGGGAATGGCTTCAGGCACTACTAACACTGCCCTGAGGTTTAGGACCTGGTGTCCTATCTATGAATTTAGGGACTTAATTACTGGCTAAGGAAGGAACTAGAATAGAAAACTTTGGGTAGAACTGAAAGTGGTTACCACCCTCTGACTTAGGCTGGTTGAAATTGAGGCTACCAGTTCTAGCTTTCTTATTTTCTCTCTTTCTTTCTTTCTTTCTTACTACATCCCATCTCGATCTGTTGGGTGCGAATCACGTGCCTGGGTGGTACAATAGTCTACTGATTGCTCTGAGCTACTACTGAATAGGATATAGTAAGAGAGTCAATTCTGAATTCGCCATGAAAGACATGCTCATCCAGGGAATCTGCTTGGACAGGCGAAAGTACCGACTGGTTCTCGGTCCTCGTTTCATTATTCCTTTTGGGAGACATATTCTACAATAAAAGGAAGGAGAGAATTAGACTGAGATTTTAACTTGAGCTAACGCTCACTCACACTACATGAGTACTGAAAGAAAGGAAATTGTTCCTAAAATATCTCATAGCCCCCTGCACATAAGTGTAGTGCACAACACACCCATGTACAAGACTCTACTAGATGCAGCTTTTCAGACTTCCTAGGATGCTGTTGAACCTTAGGCTCTAATACTAAGTTTGTAACGCCCTGAATCTGGTACCCGAAATGCTACACGGTACTCATGACCCCAAAGGACCACAAGCTAACCCATGACTAATATTTGTACCTAAATACTGCATAATACACGTATATAAATGCAGAAACATAAGTTGTAAGGCCATAAGGTTCAAATCTGATACATAAAATCTAATCAAACAATGTTTAAAAGGGTTATAGAAATACCTAAAGCTAAAATAAACTGTCTGAATATACTATAGTCTAAAAGCATCTAAACTGTCTAAATAAGGAGTTGATGGGACATTTCCCCAACTAACTCCAACTACTGAAATGAAAAAGTAATGATCATGTCCTCAAAGGATGAGTACTCACTGTTAACTCTAACTACTGGATACTGGAATGCTACTGATGCTCTGGAGCTCGTGCTTCTTAATCTATGGCGTAAAGTAAAACATCATAGCGCAAATGTGTCAGTACGATTAAATGTACTGGTATGCATGTGAGATAGGTTGAATGTAAGGGTTCATATGCATAAAAAATACTAAATAACTATATAACATGAATGTGAGAATGCATGCATGAACAAGTAATTGTAACTGAGACCTTACTGACACTGGGTATTGAGTTCTTAGTACTAATTTACTAATATCTGGGTTTATTGATACTGATAACTAAGTCTACTGAATACTGGGGAACTAATGGTATATTACTAATAGAGAAATGATTGTTTCTAACAGTTTGACTATGAAGAACTGGTCTAATTAACTGTATCTGACAGTCCTGAAACTGATTACTCGTAACATAAGTTACTAATAACTGACATAACTGAGATAATTGGTATAACTGATATAACTGATACTGAGCAACTGTATCTGATATTCTATGTTCTTATGGAACTAGCTGAGTTCTGCACTATTTTAAGTTGACTGTATCTGATAGCCCTAAATTCTGTAGAACTATCTGAGTTCAATTACTGAGACTGAATGACTGTATCTGACAGTCCTGATTCTGTAATTGAAACTATGGGAAGTAGTTATCTAACCGATTGGGGTCCAATCTATAACCCCAATTGGAAAGGTGTCAATACCACACCACTGGTAAGGACAGTCTGTGAGTAACCCTCATATAATAGGTAACTCTAGTGAGAACGGTGGGAACCCTCATATAACAGGTTAAGCAACCTTATCTACCCTCATATAACAGGCTATGATGTCTTAACCTACGCTGGCTACGTAGTTCAAAAACACAAGGATTGCTTCTATGAATCACACCCTCAAATAACAGGTGAGTTCCCATCCTTGGGTTCGCTCGGTGCTAATTTCTACTCCCATCTGAATAGACACTAAATATAATTAACTGAACTAGACTAGACTAATTTCATGAAGTCCTGTTGACTGATAGAATACTACTGAGGTTTCTGAATTTACTGAGATTTCTTTAGTCACATGACCGACTGATTCCTATGGATCATGGCTTGACTTGGGATATCATGAAACATGACACTGGCTCTAGGTACACATCTATATTTTCTGGGTACAAGTACCCCCAGTACTCTATAGAATAAAACTAACAAAGAATGACTTTCTTTAATACATGGCCAATATCAACAATTTATACTACGACAGTAGGGGATATTTCATGAAGCACATGGTTATCATAATCTTGTATATAGCTTAGAATGGACATTATCATCTCTTAGCTTCATTATTTTAATATCCTAATTATATCATCACGCAATTGTATTACACAACAATCCTCATGGAAATCATTTTAAACATAGGGGAACACGTATATTCATAACTTGGGTCACAGTTTAACTATCAAGCATAATTTCTATTTTCCTAGGCGTTTTATCAAACACTTAGATTGCATAATTTAAGTCTTAGGCATGAGCATGAATTTAATACAACCTTACTTTGCAATTCCACCCAATTTCATGACTTCAGTCCACATATTAGCATAATTTCATAAATACATAATAAAGGTTCCATCTTGAAATTCATATAATAACACATGAACATAATTCAGTTCATAGAATGAACATCACAATTCGTAAATTAAAACATGATTCTTGGGCTTCATGGACGAAAGGAGTCCATGAATGAACACTATGCATACCTTATATGGAAGGTTCTAGATGATTCATGGAGAAAGTTGCTTGAACTTTGATCCCCAATTGAAAACCCTAATGTGTTCTTGAGAGGATTTTGAGAGAAAAGGGTGTAGTTTGGTGTAAATAAGGCTTAATCCCGCGTTAAAGCCTTATATAGGGTTGGGACAATAACCCCTTTAAGCTTAAAAATACAGATATTTAATGACTAAATAACTGGGACCGACACTATGAGTGATACAACGCGTCGAGGGTTGCGATGCTATACCTGATGTGGTGCATTATGAATGCGTTGAGCCTCAGTTATTTTAGCTCTGACAGTCTGCACAATTGGTGACCAACGTGATTGGCGACACGGTGCACCAA